>NW_028261396.1:2499174-2688557 GCF_051295495.1 Thamnophis sirtalis
CATACAACACCCCCCTCCCCCCCCCCTGCGGTGACAGTCATTCACAGCCCAACTTTTTTTTTTCCTTCCTAATTATTAAGTCTCTAAGCCACATCTTCTCATTACAAAATTCAGGGATCTATTACAATACCCATGTTCATTTTTAGTTCCCATTATTAACAGCTGCTATTTAACTTTCCCCGTTTTAAGTCCCTGCTGTTCTCCTTGTCACCCACATATACCATAGGTTCCAGCTAAGATAATGTTCTGTTTCTCCTTTGTCCCTCAGCCAACCCGTCATTCTGTCCATTTCTGCACATTCATAGATCTTTTTAATTATAGCACCTTCCGACGGTATGGTAGTGGATTTCCAAAATTGTGCATAAATTATTCTTGCGGCCACAATTATATGTAGGCTCAAATGTAAGGCAAATTCTACTATGGTTTCTTTCAATAATCTATGAACAATCCTCCTTGACTTTGGAATTTGCAGTAGTATCTCCCACACAGCGTCTATGGAGATTCTCAGTCATCCAAGCCATGGTTGCCCCAAAGGTGCTTTTCTTTTTCAAGAGGCAACTGAACTTTCTGGTTTTTTTTCCTTTGAAGATGTTTTGCTTCTCATCCAAGAGCTGAAGAAGCTTCTTGGATGAGAAGCAAAATGTCTTCAAAAAAAACAACAACAACAGAAAGTCCGCTTGCCTCTTGGAAAAAAAAGCACCTTTGGGATCTCCCACACAGATAGCAATAGCAATAGCAGTTAGACTTATATACCGCTTCATAGGGCTTTCAGCCCTCTCTAAGCAGTTTACAGAGTCAGCATATCACCCCCACAGTCTGGGTCTTCATTTCACCCACCTCGGAAGGATGGAAGGCTGAGTCAACCTTGAGCTGGTGAGACTTGAACCGCCGAACTGCAGATAACAGTCAGCTGAAGGGGCCTGCAGTACTGCACCCTAACCACTGCGCCACCTCGGCTCTTATGACCTACAGATGACCTACTGTAAGATGAATTGGGGTGGTGACCAGCGGTGAGTTTTACTTGTTCTTACCACTGATTCCGTTCATCTGCTTTGCTTGCGCCCGTGCCTTCCACGCATGCGCCTGGCCTCAAAAACATGGCTAAATAGAATGGCATGGAACCGAGGTGCGTAGGCGGGCCCACACCCACAATCTCCGCTACCAATTTGCCTGAACCAGTCCAAACCGGCTGAATACCATCTCTGGTAGTGACGGCAATTGTGGTGGTGGAGGAGGAGGAGGAAGAGGAAGAGGAGAGACAGCAATGGCTGCTCCATTAGTCTGCATAGAAGTTTCTTGATTTCCAACATGCAGATAATTGTTGTATATTAGTGGAGCCAGTAGGGAAAGCAGCCAGTTCTGTCTGTGAATAACAGGCACTTGTCTATATTTACGGATATCGCTGACTAATGACTCACTTTTCCTTGGAAGATCTCAGCTGGAGTCTTTGGAGCAGAAGAGTCACTGAAGACAAGAGTTCTAGGTTAACACCTTATATGGGATGAATGGATATTAATGCCATGGCAATGTTTATCCCCCCCTTTATACATAGATAGACAGTGGCTCTTCATTGTGAGACACTACACTGTGTTACAGATGTGTTATGACTCAGCAGACGTCTCCTGTGAGTCTTTACGGGATGCAAGATTGACAATGCAGCTGGGGCTCGTGAGTGGCGTCTTCTGGTGATAAAAGGACGGATGGTGCCACGCCCTGGTTGCAGGAGTCAACGTTCAACATTCATTGATCATCGGTCGTGGTTTATCTGAGAGCACTTGGAGAAGTGATTTGCTTTCTGTAACCCTGATTCAAGGAGACACTTGGAGAAGTGCATTGCTTTGTAAGAGTGTTTGTTTGGTATTCTGTTATCTCGTCAGAGACTTTGTTTATGTTTATTTTTGGGCTCGCAGCCGGTCTGAGCCGAGAACTGATAAAGTGAGTTCCTTTTACGTTTGTCTGCCTGTCGTCTGTTAACGAGCGGAGAAGGGGGGGACAGAACACAGATGTTTGGAGCTGCAATGAATAAAAGAGCAGTCCAAATGTTCAATAAATTGAAAAAGGAGGTCCTCAAGACATCCTACCACAGGCTGCTTTAAGGAATTTGCTGTCTGATCTCAGCTTTCCCCATTCTTCCATGCTCGGATTGTTAAATGGTTAAACAGCTTTGTCAGTGACTGGGCTGATATGTCCCAAGACGTATATGGTTTTGGTTTAGAATGTTATATCACCCTACTCCAGTGGTGGGATTCAAATATTTTAACAACCGGTTCTCTGCCCCAATGATCAGCTGGGTAGGCGGGGCTCGGCGGTCATGTGATCATGTGGGCATGGCCAAGTCAATGTCACTCAGGTCGATGGGCACTTCGCCTTAGTTGTTACCAATGGTAATAAGGGTTAACTGGAGAGGCAATTTCTGTAAGCAGGGCAATAAAGATTAGGTTAGTAACAACACCAGGATGTTTCTTTCCTGCCTTCCTTACAGGATTAGCCCTGTAAAGTGGATGAGATTTCTTCAACAACTGGTTCTCTGAACTGCTTAGAAAGTTAATAGCAATAGCAATAGCAGTTAGACTTATATACCGCTTCATAGGGCTTTCAGGCCTCTCTAAGCGGTTTACAGAGTCAGCACATTGCCCCCACAGTCTGGGTCCTCATTTCACCCACCTCGGAAGGATGGAAGGCTGAGTCAACCTTGAGCCGGTGAGATTTGAACCGCTGAACTGCAGATAACAGTCAGCTGAAGTGGCCTGCAGTACTGCACCCTAACCACTGCGCCACCTCGGCTCTAACAACCGGTTCTCCCGAATAGGTGCAAACTGGCTGAATCCCACCACTGCCCTACTCACTGACTTCACAAGTGTCCTGCGTGTCTTCCTTAAAACGAAATGGGACCTCTGGAATCTTCCTCAGAATTCAGATAAGCAAAGGCTGTGTTCACACTACGTTCTCCTTCACTGTTAAATGTTTCGCTCAGTTAATCCAACCTGTGGAGCTTGTAATCACACCAAACCACGCACTATCTACGCCCGAGGCAAGAATAACTGAGTGCATAGCTCAGTGTGTAGTCTGAACCAGGGGTGAAATCAACTTATCTTCCCTACTGGTTCGCAAATGTGAGCGCGCGTGCCACCTCTGCGCATGCGCAGGACCTTCTGCGCATACGCAGAGTGTCAAAAACAGGATGCGATGACGTCTGGGTGGGTGGGCGGAGCCTCCTGCCGCCACTTTTATCGGTTCGCCCGAATGGGATAGAATAGCAATAGCAATAGCAGTTAGACTTATATACCGCTTCATAGGGCTTTCAGCCCTCTCTAAGCGGTTTATAGAGTCAGTATATTGCCCCCAACAACAATCCGGGTCCTCATTTTACCCACCTCGGAAGGATGGAAGGCTGAGTCAACCCTGAACCGGTGAGATTTGAACCGCCGAACTGCAGAACTGCAGTCAGCTGAAGTAGCCTGCAGTGCTGCATTTAACCACTGCGCCACCTCGGCTCTAGTGGACTCGCACCACTAGTCAGAACCAGCCCAAAAATGTCATGCTAGACAGTGTACTTTTGGTGCGTACACTTCACCTTTGTATTATTTCTATTAAACAATGAAAAAAAATTACAAACCAAAGACTTAAGCTGCCCTATAGGAAGATCTTAGCTAGACTATCCTAATTTCTTTCTTTCGTTGATAGCCTTGTTTTCTGTCAACAATTAGCTGGAAGACTCATTTGCTGCCAGCTCCTCCTGTTCTAGTTTCTTGGCAGATACATTTCCTGTTTCTTAGTGTGCTGCACAAATTATATTTGCTTTTGGGTCAACAAATCCGGAAGTCTATTTTTGCACACCCAGCCTCTTGTTTGCTTTTGCTAGGGACTAGCTGTGTCTGTTCCTGTAGTGAGAGCTGCCACTCTGATTGTGCCTAGTAAGTAAGAGAGGAACACCTAGGCTGTCGACAACAATGTAGATTACAGCAAGCGCTGAGCAGTGTGAGCAACAGAATTTTATAACATTTATTTTTCGTTGCAATGTTCACTTTCGTTTTCCACTTCATAATTTTTGGGGAAAGGCATCCTAGAAACAGGGCCGGATTTTTCTATAGACTAACTAGGCCTCAAGATCAAGAGGGGCCTACATTCAGATTGTTAGCAAAATTAAAATTACACTATTCTAAAAACAGTGAACACTAAAACACTGAACTGAAAATAAGGAGAAATTCTACGCATATGACTAATAAACAAACATAAAAATGTATTGGTTAAGATCGCCGCGGCAGTTGGGGAGCCCGCCCACGTTCCCGGCACCGGCGGTTGGGCGAGAGGCGCAGCCGCTCCCAGTAGCCGCCCCGTTGACGCGGAGCCCACCAGCGGCCAGGCAGGTGAGGGCGAGGGGGCCGAGCCGGGCAGCTGAGCGCAGCAGGGGAGGCGGCTGGCCTCGCTGCCTTTGCCGCAGAGCAGAGCCGCCCTCCGTCGGGAGGCCAGCTATATATATTGATATATATTGATATATATCACAGTAATGATGTATTTTATTGTCTCTCATGTAATTTACAAACTTAAAAATGGAAGGTGAAAGGGCCTCATAAGTGGAATAGCCTAGGGCCTCTTTTCATCTAAATCCGGCCCTGCCTAGAAGGCAGCAGAACTGAGCTTTAGAGGTTGCCTGGCAGGCCCCAAACCAAGATGGGGATTCGTCCAAGCTGTGTTTTTTTATTATTTTACACCAATAGAAAGAACCTTGCCAGACTGAGTGCTCTGGCGCCTGCATCTACCACTTACTCTGCGAACTATTAAGGAGGGGCTGTCGTCACCCTCTTTCTCCCACAGAAATGTCTGGACTGAGTGGCCTCTTACTCCTCTGGAATGTACCCCCTCCAGTGGTGGGTTTCAAAAATTGTTTGAACCTACTCTGTGGGTGTGGCCTCCTTTGTGGGAGTGGCTTGCCGCCCATGTGACCGGATGGGAGTGGCTTGCCGCCCATGTGACCGGATATGAAGATGCCGACGACACTTGTCAGAACCACCTTAAATTACCTCACACACAGCACTGGCGTGCATAAGAATATTGTGTAAACTTGTTTTTTTAAAGGCATCTTTGGTTTGCGTTAAAACAACTTCAACACACGCAATGTTCTGATTGCACCACAAACGCAGTAGTCATCCTTACCTTTCACAGAGACACTGAGTTTTATAAATAGGAGCATGATAGTGTAGAACAATCATATCCAAGGACCAGTGGTGGGTTTCAAAAAATTTTGGAGCCTCTTCTGTAGGTGTGGCCTGCTTTCCGGGTCCACTGGTGGAACCTCTTCTAACCGGTTCGGTAGATTTGACGAACCGGTTCTACCGAATAGGTGCGAACTGGTAGGAACCCACCTCTGACCCCCCTCCTTCCTAGGAATCCAGCCTACTATAGCCACCATTTTGTTTCATTGGAAGGCCAAGGACACCTTGGCCATTCATGTTATTCTAGTGCACACAAGGAGAGGAAAGTCTCTTCTTTCTTCTCTCATACGGCTCCTGTATCGTGAGGTTTATTAAAATATAAACATTAATGGAACAACAAGCTTTTTTTCTGGGTATTATGGACAAAACAAATGGAAAACAGTTTGGGATGTTTTTTTTCTTGACATGGTGACCGCTGTGAGGATTGTTTATGCTAAGCATCAGAAGGAATGGAGGATCCTGGATGTTGAAGAGTGGATTTTAAAATTGGCTGAATTGACAGAGGTGGAAAAATTAACTGCATTGATTTGAGCCAATGAATTGGACAAATTTATAAGGCTTGTGTGGTGTGTGTGTGTGTGTGTAATGCAGAAAGTCAGCAAACCGCGCCTGTGTACGTATGGATGTATCAGAGGTGGGTTCCTCCCGTTTCGGCCGAATAGGTAGTAACTCGGGCGCAGGGGTGGGTTTCTCGCCCCGTTCCAACCAGTTCGGTTGGAACAGGGCCGGCGGCGTCCTCGTGCACGCGCGCGGTGCATGCATGCGTACTAGCGTCTGCGTGACGCTTCAGCTGCTCCTGGACTATCGCGCAGGTGCTGTATGAGTCCTGCGCATGCGTGGAAGCGCAGAACTCGTCAAAACTGGGTAAGGACCGTGGGCGGGCGGGTGCGCCCTTCGCCGTTCCCAGAAGTTACGTACTTCCGGGTTCGGCGACCAACCGGTTCGCAGGGACCGCCACGAACCGGTTGAAACCCACCCCTGCTCAGGCGGACATGTGACCATGCCGGTTCTATCCTTGGTGGCGCCATCTTGATTTTCTGTTCTGCACATGTGCAGAACGATCTTCGTTGAAAAAATGTAATGTTTTTTTCCTTTTTAAAAACTGTGCGTATGCGCAGAACCTTTTAAGTACAGATGCGCATGCGTGCATGTACACATTTTTTTCCGGCCACGGAACCGGTAGTAATGCCAGCAGGAACCCACCCCTGATATGTATGTATGTATGTATGTATGTATGTATGTATGTATGTATGTATCTATGTATCTATGTATCTATCTATGTATCTATGTATCTATGTATGTATCTATGTATGTATCTATGTATGTATCTATGTATGTATCTAAGTATGTATCTATGTATGTATCTATGTATGTAGCTATGTATCTATGTATCTATGTATCTATGTATGTAGCTATGTATGTAGCTATGTATGTAGCTATGTATGTATCTATGTATGTATCTATGTATGTATCTATGTATGTATCTATGTAGCTATGTAGCTATGTAGCTATGTAGCTATGTAGCTATGTATGTATCTATGTATGTATCTATGTATGTATCTATGTATGTATCTATGTATGTATCTATGTATGTATCTATGTATGTATCTATGTATCAGGGGTGGGATCCTACTCGTTTAACAACAGGTTCACTGACTGCACACCCCCAATAAAATCAAGTTTGACACCACTGCTCTAGAGAATTTTGGCTTATAATGTCTATGGAGATTCCCAGTCATTCAGGTCACGGTTGCCCCAAAGATGCTTTTTCAAAAGGCAACTGGACTTTGCTTTTTATTTGAAGATGTTTCGCTCCTCATCCAAGAAGTTTCTTCAGTTCTAACTGAATGGTGGAGAATGGAAGGACTTATATTCCTTACGGAATGTGGTTGTTAGCCTCTTTCTGAGAGTCATTGAGGCCACTTGGAGGTTTATCTGTGGCCCTCAGAGTCACCTGGATGGTACAAATGGGTATGGACCCATCTTAGGAAAGGACTGTCTCTAATCTCTATCTCAAAACATTTTCCTCGGCTTCTCTTGCTTTAAACGCATATTTTTTTGCAAAATATGGGAAACAAAGGCTGAACACCACAATATTAGTACAGGATTTCATAGGGCTATATAAAGCAATCCTCTCGACACAAAAGGTTTCCTTTCTGCCAAAGTTTAACAGTTGACATCGGAGCGGTTCAGACTTTCTTTTTTAAAATGTGGCCAGATGCCTAATATTTTCTATTTTAAGCAGCCTATATATATACTGCACTATTCCTAGGGACCTTTGCTGATTGTGAATGAAGGCCAGCAAACTCATTTTAAAAAGCAATATCCCTGCAGGAACCATTTTGTTTATTAGTTTCTGCAATATTAATTAGTATTAATTCCTTCCAGCCCAGGTGATCACTTGATCAGGAAACAGCATAAGAGCTGTTAGAAGTGACAAAAGACAATGCACATCAGAGGTGGGTTCCTACCAGTTCGCACCTATTCGGTAGAACCGGTTCGTCAAATCTACCGAACCGGTTAGAAGAGGTTCCACCAGTGGACCCGGAAAGCAGGCTACACCTACAGAAGAGGTTCTGAAATTTTTTGAAACCCACCACTCTCTCTCTCTCTCTCTCTCTCACACACACACACACAGAAAGAGAAAGAAAGGAAGAAATAAATAAAGAAAAAAGAAAGAAAAAGGAGTGAGAGAGTTGAAAGAAAAAAAGAAAAAAGGGACAGAGACAAAAGAAAGGGGGGAGAGAGAGAGAGAGAGAGAGAGAGAGAGAGAGAGAGAGAGAGAGAGAGAGAGAGAGAGAGAGAGAGAACGCATGGCCAGCAAGCCACTCCCATCAGGTCACATGGTCAGCAAGCCACTCCCACAAAGGAGGCCACACCCACAGAGTAGGTTCCAAAAAAGTTTGAAACCCACCACTGATGCACATGTATGTGCACGCGCACACACACACACACACACACACACACACAAAATTTCATTACAGAGAAAACATGAGCTCCCAGCTATAAAATTCCTGGTCATAAAAAAATTATATTTCAGACAAGACTGTTTACCTTGTGTGTAACTACTATGCTTATCCTTCCGCCATCTAAAGCATGGTAAAGATTAACCTCTTCAAGTAAAATTTGACTAATGGTGTATCTACATCAACACAGCCATATACTTTTTGTGGTAACAGCAAAGATGCCTTTGCCACTGTGTTTTTTTATGCTGTTGACTTTCCAGTCCAACTTACAATCCTGGTGTTCCCTGATCTCATTCAGATACTAACCAGGCCTAACCCTGTTTACCCTTTCAAGATAAAAATTACCCCGAGTATTTTAATTTGGGCAACGGTGAAGAACTTCCCCGCTAAGATCTTGAGGAAATGAGGTGCCCTCTCTTCATCTTGTCCCGCTGTCAAAAGTCATGCCTGGCTGCAGCATTTCTATGCCAAAAGCTCGAAAGCAGTTTTGTGAAAAGCCCATACAAGTGTGTGTGCAGTTAGTGCAGTTCAGCAGTTCGGCTGTTCAAATCCCACCAGGCTCAAGGTTGACTCAGCCTTCCATCCTTCCGAGGTGGGTAAAATGAGGACCTGGATTGTTGTTGGGGGCGATATGCTGACTCTGTAAACCGCTTAGAGAAGGCTGAAAGCCCTATGAAGCGGTATATAAGTCTAACTATTGCTATTGCTAACTATTGCTAGTGCTGTCGTTAACCTAAAGACAGTTTATTTCAATGTTATCAAAAGGGTATGACAACACATGTAAGGAATTCTTTCTCATTTGATACAGCTTTTTCCAATTTGGGATCCTCCAAATAAGTTGAAGTTTGTCACAGAGACTCCAGCTGATGTGATGAGAAACAGAATACATCTGAAAGAAGTATGTTTGGGGAAAGCAATTTCTATTTTCATAATTTCTTAATTTGACACAAACTCAAACCATTGGCAGTCTCTGAGATGAGGGCATTGAATGGTACAACTATCACTCTGAACAGTTAAGCGCTAACTAGAAGCAGTACATGGGAATGTGTATTAATGGAAAAGTTTAGTTAATGAGAATGTTAACGGCAGAACATCCTATATCAGTGTTTCTCAACCTTGGTGACTTGAAGTCCTGTGGGAGTTCTGGGAGTTGAAGTCTACAGGACTTCAACTTGCCAAGGTTGAGAAACACTGTCCTATATATTCCACTAGATACACTATATTACCAAAAGTATTCGCTCATCCATCCAAATAATCAGAATCAGGTGTTCCAATCACTTCCATGGCCACAGGTGTATAAAATCAAGTACCTAGGCATGCAGACTGTGTTTACAAACATTTGTGAAAGAAGGGGTTGCTCTCAGGAGCTCAGTGAATTCCAGCGTGGAATTGTGATAGCAATAGCAATAGCAGTTAGACTTATATACCGCTTCATAGGGCTTTCAGCCCTATCCAAGCGGTTTACAGAGTCAGCATATCGCCCCCAACAATCCGGGTCCTCATTTCACCCACCTCGGAAGGATGGAAGGCTGAGTCAACCTTGAGCCGGTGAGATTAGAACCGCTGAACTGCAGATAACAGTCAGCTGAAGTGGCCTGCAGTACTGCACCCTAACCACTGCGCCACCTCGGCTCACAGGATGCCACCTGTGCAACAAATCCAGTCGTGAAATTTCCTCGCTCCCAAACATTCCACAGTCAACTGTCGGCTGTACTATAAGAACGTGGAAGTATTTGGGAACGACAGCAACTCAGCCACGAAGTGGTAGGCCACGTAAACTCGTCCAACATCAGTGTGTGACCTTACAAATGCGCTTCTGGAAGAACGGTCAAAAATTCTCATAAACACACTCCTGAACCTTGTGGACAGCCTTCCCAGAAGAGTTGAAGCTGTTATAGCTGCAAAGGGTGGACCGACGTCATATTGAACCCTATGGATTAGGAATGGGATGTCACTTACAGTAAGTTCATATGCGAGTAAAGGCAGGTGCGCGAATACTTTTGGCAAATATAGTGTACGTATAGACATTTGCTTCCAGATAGAAATATAAAGGTGAAATACTAAGATCCATCACTCGGGTATCTGAAAGCTGCTTATCCCTTCCCTCAGGACTGTCCTACATGGCATTTCTGAGGGCAATTTTCCCCTTCTGGGCTTTGGAACACCTATATATGAACTTGCTCAGAGACCTTGTTCCAGAAATATGGAGCACAATGTCATAACTTTGTTTTTGGCTTTTTATCTGGTCCAGATGATGGGAGGACTGAAAATGCTCGAGATCTCTTGCTGCCCAATTGTCAAGTTCCATGGAAATCAGGAGATTCAGGCAGTTCAAATGCGTATAAAGATTTATTGTAAGCTTAAGGTCTCCACAAGCAATAGCAATAGCAGTTAGACTTATATACCGCTTCATAGGGCTTTCAGCCCTCTCTAAGCGGTTTACAGAGTCAGCATATCTTCCTCACAGTCTGGGTCCTCATTTCACCCACCTCGGAAGGATGGAAGGCTGAGTCAACCTTGAGCTGGTGACATTAGAACCGCTGAACTGCAGATAACAGTCAGCTGAAGTGGCCTGCAGTACTGCACCCTAACCACTGCGCCACCTCGGCTCACAGGATGCCACCTGTGCAACAAATCCAGTCGTGAAATTTCCTCGCTCCCAAACATTCCACAGTCAACTGTCGGCTGTACTATAAGAACGTGGAAGTATTTGGGAACGACAGCAACTCAGCCACGAAGTGGTAGGCCACGTAAACTCGTCCAACATCAGTGTGTGACCTTACAAATGCGCTTCTGGAAGAACGGTCAAAAATTCTCATAAACACACTCCTGAACCTTGTGGACAGCCTTCCCAGAAGAGTTGAAGCTGTTATAGCTGCAAAGGGTGGACCGACATCATATTGAACCCCATGGATTAGGAATGGGATGTCACTTACAGTAAGTTCATATGCGAGTAAAGGCAGGTGAGCGAATACTTTTGGCAAATATAGTGTATGTATAGACATTTGCTTCCAGATAGAAATATAAAAGTGAAATACTAAGATCCATCACTCCGGTATCTGAAGGCTGCTTATCCCTTCCCTCAGGACTGTCCTACATGGCATTTCTGAGGGCAATTTTTTCCCTTCTGGGCTTTGGAAGACCTACATATGAACTTGCTCAGAGACATCGTTCCAGAAATATGGAGCACAATGTCATAACTTTGTTTTTGGCTTTTTATCTGGTCCAGATGATGGGAGGACTGAAAATGCTCGAGATCTCTTGCTGCCCAATTGTCAAGTTCCATGGAAATCAGGAGATTCAGGCAGTTCAAATGCGTATAAAGATTTATTGTAAGCTTAAGGTCTCCACAAGCAATAGCAATAGCAGTTAGACTTATATACCGCTTCATAGGGCTTTCAGCCCTCTCTAAGCGGTTTACAGAGTCAGCATATCGTCCCCTACAGTCTGGGTCCTCATTTCACCCACCTCGGAAGGATGGAAGGCTGAGTCAACCTTGAGCTGGTGAGATTAGAACCGCTGAACTGCAGATAGCAGGCAGCTGAAGTGGCCTGCAGTACTGCACCCTAACCACTGCGCCACCTCGGCTCTGACCAACTGGTGATCAAGGGAAACGAGCGGGAGATAAGAGAGGCATTCAAGGTGGGCTGGATTTAGATCTCTTATGGGCATAGGGACTCATGATTTATGATGCATTAGATCCCTCCTTCGGGCTTAGCCTGATCATCTCCTGCATCAATATGCTACATAGCATGGTTTAATACTAAAAAAATAATGCTAAATCTGGTTCAGTTGTAACAACAATCACTCTAAACAGCATCTCAAAATAGCTATAGATTGGACAAGGATGAATAAGTGGAAGTTCATACTCAATATTGCAACGTTCAGTACAGGAGGAAAATTTACCGGACTAGAGCCGAGGTGGCGCAGTGGTTAGGGTGCAGTACTGCAGGCTACTTCAGCTGACTCTTATCTGCAGTTCAGCGGTTCTAATCTCACCGGCTCAAGGTTGACTCAGGTTTCCATTCCTTCCGAGGTGGGTGAAATGAGGACCCAGACTGTGGGGGCGATATGCTGACTCTGTAAACCGCTTAGAGAGGGCTGAAAGCCCTATGAAGCGGTATATAAGTCTAACTGCTATTACCTGAAAAGTATCTGCCTTGGATAGCATTGTACTTTGATGTGTAGTTTGGATGCTAAATATTGGTGTACCGTATAAAATAAAGAAAAAGAATTAATACTCTTCCCATGGACTATATTCAAGAGGCAATTAGCTGGCAGTTCACCAGTACTCTCCCAGCTATGTTGAGTAATCTCTCAGGCATGTTCCAACACAAAGCCAAAAAAATAGTGAGAACTATTAATAGGCTAAAGGACCTTCTGAATACATTTTTAATAGGCAGGGCGGGCCTCTTAAATGTAAGTCAGGTCACGCTCAATTTCTGTGATTGTATCCCTTCCTTTTCCTTGGCAGAGTTACAGAAGTTATCTCCCCTTGCCTTTAAAAAAAAAAGATTCCTTTTTTCCAGGTCCAAATCAGTATAAATTTCCTCGGTGGCATAGTGGTTAGAGTGCAGTATTGCAGGCTACTTCTGCTGCCTGCCGGCTGCCTGCAATTTGGGCAGTTCAAATCTCACCAGGCTCAAGGTTGACTCGGCCTTCCATCCTTCCAAGGTGGGTAAAATGAGGACCCAGATTGTTGGAGGGGGGGGGGGCAATAGGCTGACCCTGTAAACTGCTTAAAGGGCTGTAAAAGCATTGTGAAGTGGTATCTAAGTATAAGTGCTATAAATTTCAGGGTCAGCTAGGTACTCCTTTCTGACAAGATGGACATAGAAGCCGGGTGGCCTCATCTTTTGTCAAATATGCCAAAATAAGAAGTGATCATCATTTTATTGTAATGCAGAGGCTCAATTCTCTGAGAATTGAGAGAAGAAGGGGGGGGGAGGGGGAGAAGGTCTGCAGAATGCAAAAACTTTTTTAAAAAAAAAATTTGCCTCCTCAAAATCTTATACACTGGAAAATACGGTATGCGGGATATTTCTTTTAACTCCCTTCAATTAGTAACAGAAACACAATGTTTTGGGGGAGGTAAAGACTCTAGTATTGGTAGGTAGCAAATTCTTTTTTGCACAAATAACAGTATGACCATCCTCCAACAGAATTCTCGCTTATTACAGTTATTGGGAAACATTCCTCTGCAATATCGTCAGCTATGTTTGCACAACTTTCTAACCCATGGTTTACTGAGTTATTTCAACTGCTCGTTTTTATACAACACACTGAATCACAAACTAATCACAGTTAACAAGTCTGCGTCAGGTCTGATTAAAAAATTATTTTAAAAGCAAAGTGTCACAATGCTTTTAAATTTGAATAATTTCCTTAAAATGTCAATGAGAATAACTACCATAGTTATTCTCATTTTCATTGACATTTTAAGTACAGGGAAGTGCGCGACTTACGACCTTAACCGAGCCCAAAATTTCTGTTGAGTGAATCACTGCAGCTGTTTATGTTAATTAGCAACACAGTTGTTAAGTGAAACTGGTTTGATTTTCGTTGTCAGGTCACTAAAGGGGATCACATGACCCCAGGATACTGCAACCATCATAAATATGATCTAGTAGACAAGCAGCTGAATTTGCAGCACTGCAGGCTACTTTAGCTGACTGCAGTTCTGCAGTTCGGCTGTTCAAATCTCACTGGCTCAGGGTTGACTCAGCCTTCCATCCTTCCGAGGTGGGTAAAATGAGGACCCGGATTGTTTTTGGGGGCAATATGCTGACTCTGTAAACCGCTTAGAGAGGGCTGAAAGCCCTATGAAGCGGTATATAAGTCTAACTGCTATTGCTATTGCTATTGCTATTTTGATCACATGACCATGGAGATGCTGCAACGGTCATAAGTATGAAAAATTAAGTGACTTTTTCGGGGCCGTTGTAACTTTGAATGGTCACTAAATGTAATCATGAATTTAATACGATTTCAACTTGTCAATATGAACATGAGAAGTAACTCATCTGATATAGTAAATAAGGTCCCTATAAAATTGCAAAGAAAAAAGTTATGAATTATAGCAGTAGCAGTTAGACTTATATACCGCTTCATAGAGCTTTCAGCCCTCTCTAAGCGGTTTACAGAGTCAGCATATCGCCCCCAACAATCTGGGTCCTCATTTCACCCACCTCGGAAGGATGGAAGGCTGAGTCAACCCTGAGCCGGTGAGATTAGAACTGCTGAACTGCAGATAACAGTCAGCTGAAGTGGCCTGCAGTACTGCACTCTAACCACTGCGCCATCTCCGTGATGGGGTCCGTCTGTATAAGGGAAATTACTGAATGGAAGTTGTTAGGACCTGTTTAAGGAGAAGTATCAAAAGAAAAAGAGAGATGAAGAAATGCCCACATTGATAAATATTTACAAGCAGCAGCAGTAAAAATGGTAAGAAACTATCAAAAGAATGTGTACCACTCTATGCAGTTTTTCTCAGGTTAAAAAACAAAAAAAGGAAGTAAGTCTCCAAAAACTGTAGCATAATTTTCATTACTTCTTTAATGCATCCTTTGGTGAAACATTGAATACTTCGGAAAGACAGATTACTGTAAGAAATATTGCAAATTTTTCACAATCAATACTGGAACAGCTGCTTGGAAGAAATTAAGTGCAATCAAATAAATTTACCAACAACACATCCAATAACGAAGGAAGCTGAATCTATTAGAGCCATTTTTTTTTCAATTTAGAGATAACAGAGAAATATGAAACACCGATCATTATTTAAAAGTCTATCTTTGTAGCCAAAAGTGTAGAAAAGCAATTGCTTAATGTCTGAATCTGTGGAAATTTGGAAAGAATTGAATATGATCCAAAAGACAATTAGACAATGACAAGAGTAAAAAAAGAAAAAGCAGAGTTTCTAGGTTGATTTATTGCTAATACTTACAAAACTTAGTATCAGAATTAATCTTTAATACCTCTAGTTGAAAATAAGTCAGCTGTGACATGAACATCCAACAATACCCCTTTCCATACCATTTATAGTGCATTTTAGACTGTTGAAAGAAATGTCCTTCTGGGTTCAGCTCCAAGTGGGGAAAAAGACACTGGAGGCATGGAGGCTGCTTGGAAAGATGGTTTATTGGTGGACAGGACCACATGGCTTGAGCCCTGGACAGAAAAGGGGATCACGTGCTTCAATGTTGGTGGAGAAGAAGAGAAGGGCTGAGGGAGGGGCTTGCTAGGCTTTTTATACCCTGTTCAGTCCCACCTCTCTGTTTCCTGTTCCTCTGTAAGAAATGTATCCTGATTGGTTGTCAGACTCCCATGGGGCCATGCAGGGGGCTACCCTCTAGGCTGTGATGAGTTCTCAGATGCCTTGTGGTCAGTTGAATAAAGTTCCAATATTATCACGCCTTTCTGCTGTAGCTGCTGCTGAAGTCTTTATTATGTAAAGTGGGCTACCCTGGCTAGTCTTAATGGGCCTATTGACAAAGTGGGGGTAGGCAGGAAACTACAGGAAACTATTCTGTCTTTTAAAATATGCTTCTTTTCACATCCAGAGAAACATTCTGCCTTTTCAATATTTCCTAGGATATTTCATTTTTTCTGGGAGAGGGCTGGATGATAACTTCCCACAAGACAAAGGGCAACCAATTGAAGAATTTCTTGCAGGTACAGTATTTTAAGGAGAGTCACGTTGTGAAATTGGGGGAGGAAGCTATTAAACATTTGGATTCAGAAACTGCTTTAACAATACTCCAACTTTTATTAGTGGTACAAGAGTTACTTTTGCTATTGTAGTAGGAAGGTTCATCCAGAAATGTAGAAACTGGGAAAGTAGGAATACTTACCTTTCTTTGAAGACTGCCTAAAGATGTTGAATATAGATATAAATTGAATTCCCCAGCTCCCTCTATTTTAGGTTTCCTAGGCTGAAATTGCTTGTTTTAAATATATAAACAAATAAAATAGCTAAACAAAATGTCATGATTTTTGTTAAAATACTTTTACCGTTTGTTGGCAAATAATAGGAAATTCATAAGAGCCAAGGTGGCGCAGTGGTTAAATGTAGCACTGCAGGCTACTGCTAGATCAGCAGTTCAGCGGTTCAAATCTCACCGGCTCAGGGTTGACTCAGCCTTCCATCCTTCCGAGGTGGGTAAAATGAGGACCCAGATTGTTGGGGGCGATATGCTGACTCTCTGTAAACGGCTTAGAGAGGGCTGAAAGCCCTATGAAGCGGTATATAAGTCTGCTGCTATTGCTATTGCTATAACATCCAATCTACCGATCTAATTAATTAGATTTAAAAATCTAATTAAATCTAAATTAATTCTAATGATTGTTCTTTTGGAACATCTTAAAGAAAGATATTCTCCAAACATCCACTAAAAAATGAACCGCAGCTGGTTTTCCATTGTTAATGATTTCATAAGGAAAAGTCCAATTAGTTGATGCTAATCATTTCAATTCAAATGAAAACTATTCCAAAGAAAAAAATCTGATTGAATCATGATTTTATATTCCATTATAAGTATAATCTTTATTGTCACTGTACCAGAGGTGGGTCCCTACCAGTTCGCACCTATTTGATAGAACCGGTTCGTCAAATCTACCGAACCGGTTAGAAGAGGTTCCACCAGTGGACCCGGAAAGCAAGCCACACCTACAGAAGAGGTTCCAAATTTTTTTGAAACCCACCACTTGTAAAGGGTTAGGGGTGCAAGGATCTTGTAACTTGACAGCTTTAAGACTTGCATGCTTCAATGCCAGAGTTCCTGAGCCAATGTGACTGGAGGAGGAATTCTGGGAGTTGAAGTCCACAAGTCTTAAAGCTGTCAACTTTGAACACCCCTAGTTTTTTTCTCTAAAGGTTTAGGGGTGCAAGGATCTTGTAACTTGACAGTTTTAAGACTTGCATGCTTCAATGCCAGAGTCCCTGAGCCAATGTGACTGGAGGAGGAATTCCACAAGTCTTAAAGCTGTCAGGTTTGAAGACCTAGTTTTTTTTCCTAAAGAGTTAGGGGTGCAAGGATCTTGTAACTTGAACAGCTTTAAGACTTGCGTGCTTCAATGCCAGAGTTTCTGAATAGCTACTTGGACCGACCTAAGTACTAATTCATAATTTCATATCCGGTCACACGGGCGGCAAGCCACTCCCATCCGGTCACATGGGTGGCAAGCCACTCCCACAAAGGAGGCCACACTCACAGAGTAGGTTCGAACAATTTTTGAAACCCACCGCTGCACTGTACTTAAATGCAATGAAATTGGTTATCTGTAAAAAGTGTAGATTCTACAGCTGGAATGCCCATCCAGGAGGAGGAATCCAATAACCCCAGGGCGCTTTTAATTTAAACGGTTAAAGAAATGTGCTGAATCAGTAACTATTTAAACCATTCAACCGGCTTTTCCCACGAATTCGTGATTTCAATCAAATGCATCCTGGTTTGGCCGTAACAATAGAGCAGTGTTTCTCAACCTTGGCGACTTTTAAGTCCTGTGGACTTCAACTCCCAGAATCCCCCAGCCAGCATTCGCTGGCTGGGGAATTCTGGGAGTTGAAGTCCACAGGACTTAAAAGTCGCCAAGGTTGAGAAACACTGCAATAGAGCAAAAAGACCCAGCAGCAGCCATCATAAAGAGTTGCTGTGCAAAAGCAGGAGAGTGAGATAACTTTCCTGCGTCAGAGTCATCGGTGCGCTAAGCCACTTTTCCCCCTGCAACTCACTCACTCTCTCTCTCCTATCTATCTATCTTTCTTTCTTTCTTTCTTTCTATCTCTATTACCCCTCTCTCTGCCCTCCTTCCCCCCTCTCTCTCCTATCTATCTATCTATCTATCTATCTATCTATCTATCTATCTATCATCTATCTTTCTTTCTATCTCTTACCCCTCTCTCCTGCCCTCCTTCCCCCCTCTCTCTCCTATCTATCTATCTATCTATCTATCTATCTATCTATCTATCTATCTATCTATCTATCATTAGCTATCTATCTTTCTTTCTATCTCTATTACCCCTCTCTCCTGCCCTCCTTCCCCCCTCTCTCTCCTATCTATCTATCTATCTATCTATCTATCTATCTATCTATCTATCTATCTATCTATCATCTATCTATCTATCATCTATCTATCATCTATCAATCTATCATCTATCTATCTATCTATCATCTATCTATCTATCTATCTATCATCTATCAATCTATCTATCTATCTATCTATCAATCATCTATCTATCTATCTATCTATCTATCTATCTATCTATCTATCTATCATCTATCTATCTATCATCTATCAATCTATCAATCTATCAATCTATCTATCTATCTATCTATCTATCATCTATCTATCTATCTATCTATCTATCTATCTATCTATCTATCTATCTATCTATCTATCTATCTATCTATCTATCTATCTATCTATCTATCTATCTATCATCCATCTATCTATCTAAAAGCCTGCAACTCGGATCCCCTTCTCTATGGCTCGCTTGGGAGGAGCCCATCAAACCCCGCAACCGATCTCTCTGCAGAAGACGCCGAGCGGTCGGGATCGAGCACCGCAGCAGCACGAGACCGACCCCGCTCGCTCGCTCGCTCGGCTTCCGCACCGTCTGGAGGCGCGAACGTGTGTGTGAGAGAGAGAGAGAAGGGGGGGAGAGATAGGCGGGGCAAAAAAGGGGGGAGTGGCTGTAGCAGCATTTCCATGGCGACGGTGACGTCACCTCACCCTGGATCTAATTGGAGGAAACCCCGTGCCTTTTAGCTGCGGCGGCCCACGGGCCAACCGAACTTGTGCCCTCCTTCCGCCCGCCTTCGCGGCGGCTCTCCGGGACGCCGGATTGGCCTCGCGGGCGCTGGAGGCGGAGCCGAGGGCCCCGGGGGCGCCCTCTGATAGGCGCAAGCCGCGCGAGCGCGGGCCTAGCAGGGGAGAGGGCTCGCTTTGTGCCAACGCCCTTCTAGTCAACGCTGCTTCTCTCGCCTGAAAAACGGAGCTGCCCTTTTTTTTTCTCTCCCCCCCTTCTTCTTCTCTTCCCTCTCTTCCTCTTCCTTCCCCGCCTCGCCACCACCAGCGCGGCCCCGGAGCGTTCAGCGAGCGCAAGCCCGACCCAAGCAGGGCGCCAGCCGGCCGGCCTAGCGCTTCAGCGGAGAGCGAGGTGAGGGGAAGGGAAGCGGGGGGGGGGCTCGGGCCCGGGGGGGAAGAGCGGGGAACGTCCTCGCCTCAGAGGCGCCTTTCCTGCTTTCGCGAAATCTCTGCCGCGTCGTCCATTTTGTGGAGGGCGGCGCAGGGCCCGGGAGGGCAAGCCGGGCGTCTCCCAGGCGCAGGGAGAAGGAGAAGGGAGAGAGAGCGGGGGAGACGCCGCCATTTCGTATCGGCGGTTTTTTCCGTGAGGCGGGCGGGAGAAGGGACGGCATGGGGGAGGTGACGAGGCGGCGCCCTTTTTACCTCACCGCCTCGGGCTTGGCCTCTTCTGAGGGGGGACAAAGGCCCTTCCCGACCCGCTGCCTTCCCGGGGAGGAAAAAGACGGGTTCCTTTCCTTCCCCACCACGTTTTTTCCTTCCCTGCCGGCCTTTATGGCCCTACGCTTTCCGTCGCGGCCTTCCGAGGAGCCTTTTGTGCCCTTGGCTTCCGCCTCCCCCGCCCCCCTCCTCCCCGTTCTCCTCCGGGCTATTCGGTATCCCGGCCTTCGCCAAGCTGGCGCCCTCGGGGACTCTTGGATATATATATATATATATATTTTTATGGCCGCTTCACCTCGCGGGCGGCGGCGGCGGCACCTACCGCTGGGTGGCGGGGGCTGGATGGAGTATTTGCAGCCTTGAAAAGATCGTCTGGAGGAGGGAGGGTGCCAGTCTGCCGAGCGGTTCCGTAATCTCTCCTCGGCTCCAGAGTCCGAACCGCCCCGTTCCTCCTTCGTTCCTCCGACTCATTAGATGGTCGCCCGGGCGATCCTGCTGCTCCCTCCCCCGGCTTTAGAGTCCTTAAATCGCGCTTATTCGGGGTTTCCCTCTGGACGTTTCCCCATAAAACGACACTATAAATGCTTATTTAGGGATTTGGGGTGGGGGGGGGAGAGAGAAGGAACCTTGTGGGGAAGAATTTGCAGGTAGTTTGAGTGTGTCGAACTATAAGGAGTCTTTTATTTCTGACTACCATTTCGGGTGTCTCGTTCACACGACCCCTCATTATCTTTGGAATAGGGGGAAGCAAACAATCGTTATTTTATTTTATTTGCTTTTGTCTCTCTGTTATTTTCTGGTAGACCAATGGCATTTTTTTTCCTTGCTAGATTGGGGTTGGTTTGCAAGCTGGGAATTTTAAGTGGTTTATTTCCTACTTCGCCTCATTAAACCCATTGCCTTTCCTCTATTGGTCTGACTTTTTAAATTCTAAAATCCTTGATAAATGTTATCTTTTTATGTGCATGACAAATTCCTTGTGCCTCCAATCACATTTGGCCAATAAAAAAAAATCTAATGTTATCTTTTTATGTACATGACAAATTCCTTGTGCGTCCAATCACATTTGGCCAATAAAAAAAAATATTCTATTCTAAATCCATGTTGGGTATATTGTACTTAACATTAAGGGTTTTGTTTCCCCCCCCCCCTAAGGAAAAAAACCCCACAGACTTAAGGGTGTTTCTTTGATCTTTTCAGGTTTTGAGCAACCGTACTTCGATACAGGTCATCTTTCCTCCTAAATCAGTTGCCTTACCGCTCAGGCCACTGCAGTCTTTAACATGGAAAAGACCGAGATGATCCAGAAAGCCAAGCTGGCTGAGCAGGCAGAGCGCTATGATGATATGGCAACCTGCATGAAGGCAGTGACAGAGCAAGGTGCTGAATTATCCAATGAGGAACGCAACCTTCTCTCCGTAGCCTATAAGAATGTCGTTGGGGGGCGGCGCTCTGCTTGGCGGGTGATCTCCAGCATTGAACAGAAAACGGATGGCAATGATAAGAAAATGCAACTGGTCAAGGATTATCGAGAGAAAGTAGAATCTGAGCTCAAGTCCATCTGTACTACCGTTTTGGTGAGTTGGCTATGGTCATTTTGGTTTTCAGATTTTATGTGAATAAAATTTTGATTAGATTAGAGGCTGATGTCTAGTGGAAGAATGAATTGCATTTGTCTGGGATACTCATAAAAATTGTAGCATAAATCTAAGAATTTGATGACCAAAGTACTGTTAAACACAGAACTAGGTTTTCACTGAGGAGTCTTTCGATTCTGAAAAGTTACTGTAGGAAAAGCATTGATTAAATTATACTTAAGTCATCCTATTCACAATTAAGATCCTGATAATATGTAGCAGAATAAAGAAAGGGGTTTCTTTTGATAAATTTGAAAATGAACCAGCTGTTTTATTCTTGCAGATAACATTTCTTATATCTAGAATTGAGTGAATATGGAAACATTAATGCTAAGAATAGTAGAAAGAACTGATTTATACTTTCTCAAACTGACCAAAAATAACTTGATATTCTGTAGCTAGTGTATTTGTGACTAACTAAGCACTTTGATAAATTGTAATAGAGATGAATCAGATAAATCACTTTAGGATATTTAAATAGTGTATAAGTTTTAACCTGCTTGTATAGCAATTAACTAGAGCCAGTTTGGTGCAGTGGATTAAAGTGCCAGGTTAAAAACCAGAATATTTTGTTGTAGTCTAGTCTTAGGCATGGAAGCCGCCTGAGTGACTTTGGGCTAGTCACTTTTTCTCAGCCCTAGGAAAGTGGTAATGGCAAACCACTTCCAAAAATATTGCCAAGAAGATTACATGGACCTGTCAGGACAGTTAACAGACTGACTTGGAGGCACACCCACACATAAAGTAGTAAGTGCTTTGGTTAATCCTGGGCAAACTGAATATTTTTGAGAGACGAACAGTTTTACCTAAACTTCCCATAATTTGGGTGTGATTTGTTCTTGAAATTCTATTAAATCTATTGTGTTTGTGCTACCTTTTAATTGTGCTCCTACCTCAATGTGGTAAAAAAAAATTGTACTACTAGTTTTTAGTGACAGTGTCAAAGGGTTCTTGGAAGTTGATATTCTTTGTCCAAAAACATAGGGGCTAACCTATATTTTTGGTGCTTCAGATGGAAAATACTTTGCATTTTATGTTTATTGAAATTTTCAGCTGAATATGTTTACAGTTAAAACAATTTTTATTCATTTTTATTTTATTGACATGTAAGTTCCATTAAAGTATCTAATTTCTAACTTGGTGGTCTGATTGATAGAATTCAATCAGTCAACACAAATGCTTTTCTCCTTAAATGTGCAAAAGTGCTTCTGTGATCCTGTTCAGCATATATTGGTTATAATGCACATGTAATTTTGTGGCAGCAACAAAAATGCATGCTGTTGACACTTGCTCCAAAATGACTCCCCCCCAAAAAAACCCCAGCATTTCACCCCATGTAGGAGAACATTTCAGAAATAAGTTTATTTTAAAAATAGTTTGATTATGGTATTTAATCTGCTTTAGAAAGAAAATGGAAAGTTCACAGGGAAAGTTCTTGCTCCTGGGTGTATCTGTTGAAACTTTCTGAATCCTAGCCAATCCTTAGTCATCTCTGTTATGTGCCATTAACTTATTTAACACAAGCACATTTCTATTTTTTTCCAGCTTGAAATAACTAGCTTATCTGACATTTTTAATCATTAGATCATTTTGGGGAATATAAAAGTCTGACACAAATGTTTTGCCACTGTTTTCTTCTAGGATACTTTTAAAATTCCCATTATGTAGTGTATATATATAATGGGGACTTAAATCCTGAAATTTCCTGATGGTCTTCCATTCAAATTCTATCCAATTGATTCCACTTACCGGGTTAAATCAGTCAGGATCAGCTAAGTACTACTTAGCTGGATTTGTATAAACTGCTTAGGAAGTCTAAACCTTAGAAAAGAAGTCATTCACACTAATGTACTTAGTCTATCTTTGCCTAATGACAGATTACAATTATAGTTAGCAACACATTTTGTACACGTCATATAGGATTGTTCAGGTTTGTAGAACATATCAAGTAATATAATTCAGTTCAATATAATCTGTTTTAAATGTTCATGTATTTAAACAAAATTAATGAATCTTACAGTGATGGGATGGGATGGAATGAAATAGAATCGAGTAGAATTGAATTCTTTATTGGCCAAGAGGAAATGGACACACAAAGATTTTGTCTATAAATTTGTCTACGAATTTAATTTGTAAAACCATTCCAAAAAAGAAATTGTAGCTTATAACCATTATGGATAACTTTGCTTATCATGCTCAGATCCAATAAATATTTAGTTTTGAGATACAATACACATAGGAATGCTTTGTTCTTTGATATCATAATGAATTTTGGTTGAAACAACCTACTTCTAGTGATGGCGAGGTGGCCCGCAGAGCGCTCTCTGAAAGTGGGCGTGCCATCAGCAACTGCTTTTCTGGATCCTGGCACATGCATGCGCACCGGCCAGCTGGTCTTCGGGTTTCCAGCGCTCCAGTGCATGCCTTCTGCATACAAGCATGTACTAGTTTGGGCACTCGTGCCAAAAAGGTTTGCCATCACTGACCTAGTTACTTAATGTAGAACACAGTAGTAGGACATATGAGTTGAATTTTTGAAGCATAATTCCCGTGTTAATACGTTAGTATTGCTAAGACATTTGCTCAAATTTTGTATTGCAAAAGAATGCTAAAGTGTTTGGGTTGAAACATTTGATAAGATCCAGGCTGACTAGAAGGAATATTTTACAGCAAGCTTTGCAGATGATTTGTAAAACAATCAAATCTTTTGAAGCTTTTCTGGGGAGGTAGGAGTGCAGGACAGTATTTGCTTATCTACCTTCCTCACAGTCTTTCATATTATTTCTTGTATTCTGAGATTTCAGTGTTGATTTTCGGGACTTAAAGAATAGATCATATAAGACTGTCTTTGTCCAGCATTGTTTCAGATAAATTTAATTTCGATCTACATCTGAGGAATAGTTTTTATTTCTGGTGCTTGCAGAATAATAAACACATTTCTAGTTTGTCTCAACCTGGTAAATAAATTTAACCAGTTCAATTAAAAAAAAATAACTTCACAAAATCTTGGAACTTGAAATATAGCAGTACCATGTATTTTATAAACTGAAACTTACTTTGGCCTTTGTATAATGTCCAAGGCACTGAAATTCAAGTTGGTGAGGCTAGATAAAAAAAACTAAATTCAATTTAATTTGAAATTAAGTTGAATACAGACTATTATTTCCTATTTATTTTATTCCTTTTTTCTGTACATTCAAATTTACAATTTATAGTCTAATGTTTGGAGGCACTCTGGGGCTGTATCCCAGATTTTGATAGATACATGTAACAGACAAGACATAATAGATAGAAGCAGATAGAAACAAAGTTTCTATAGTATAATATGCCCTGGCAAGTTATATTTAGATCCCTCCTATACCCATCCAGAACACTATTATTTTTTTTCCTATTCTGGGTAATGTACTTGAGAATCGCATGAACCAATCTTGATGCTCAGAGTGGTGAATTCTGGAGAATACATGAAACATTCTGGGAGAAAAACAGAATGTTCTTTTTCCAGACTAGCACATTTACCAGTAGATTGTCTTTGCTACTTTTTGTGTATGTAAGTGATATATAACCTTGGATAGATCTCTCTAAAAAGTTAAGTTGAATAACGTAGCAAGACATTTTGTTGTAATGAATATACTTTTATCTCAAATCTTCTCTGTTTTTGAATATGCTAACTGGGTCTCATGGGAGTTAATGTTCAAAGCAGCTGGAAGCACTAAATTGCCTGTCTCTGCTCTATAAGGTTTGAGCCATAGAGGCCAATGTGTTCTTTTTTCTTACTAGCATTTTTGAAATTGTTTTCATTTCCTAGAATTATATGTGTCTTCATTTTATTATGAATTCTGAGCAGCCAATGTACCTATTATCCCAAAACAAAACAATAAAAATAGACAAAACAAAACAAGTATCATAAAAAAGATTGTTGTTATTATTGCTGAATCATTGAGTACTTAATCCCTTGAGTGGAGGGGGAGACATTCTTTTATTAACATTTGTATGAAGTATTGGGAGGCAAAAATGTTTCCCTCTCCAAAAGCAACAACCTTGATTATCCAGTGATATTTCCCATACGAATCTAGTTGTGAAAATTAGATTTGAGTATGGGAAGGTTTTTGGTTTTATTTGTTTTGTTTTTTGCTAAAAGCATCAAAATTGCTTTTTAGATTCAGAAACACGGTGCTAACATGGTTATATCCCCCCAAAGTATTATCAATATCAGAATTTATAATTTGGTCATGGCACGATTTGAAACTAATCTGTATGTTTCCTCTTTGCATTATCTGCCCATACACTTACATTACTTAAATGTATACATACAGTTGAAAGTAAGGTAGAACCACTGTGTATAGATATTTTGACGTTTAAAGTAGTGGCATTAGTTCTAATTTGATGAGTGATTTGTCTTAGCAATAATATTTCAGGCTTCGACTTGAAATAAATTAGCGTGCATTAAAGATTCTGCAAAATAACGATATGAATTAATTGAATCTCCATTTCTTGCTTTCTTGGAATATGTCAGTGAGACTTTCTTATGGGGAGCCTGGCCTTAAAAAAGACAATGTGTGATCTGTGCCATTTGAAATTTAGGATTCAATTATGTAGCTGTTTGAAGTAAGAAGGGGCTACACAAGCATTTCAAGGTTCCTTGTTCTCCCTTGATCAATAAAATAAAATATTAAATGGTGTAAATGGTACATAATGCAGTATTGGTTAGTACAAAATTTGAATGCTGAATAGTTTGTTCTAGATGAAGATACACAGCAATCCAAATATTGAATCATCTTCCTGAATCTGTTTACCTGGAAGGAAGTCTTGCTGCAATATACTTTATTTCAAAGGAGTAAATTTGAAAGTAAATTGCACAATTCAATTGTTAGAGTACTTATTGCTTTTTTAATTTGATTCATCTGTGAGAGTTTTCTGAAGAAAATTATTGAGATCTTGGGTGAGATTTTTAAGCTATTAACAAGGGATGATGCTAATAATCTGGTTTATAGTAGGTATATAGAATTACAATATGTGGCATAGTTCAAAGTTCAAAGCCTTTATTGTCATTGTACATCATGTATACAATGAAATTGGTTTAGCTCTACTGGTGCAGTCCATACAAGAATACAAGGCAACATGAAAAATATAAAGAATAATTCATATACAGGTAGTTAGAGGAAAAAAACTAGCCATACGTTTCCATATGTATGTCATATTCTGTGCAACATGTATATTACTCTGGTGTATGATTTTATATCCTTGTATATACATATTTCACACTACACTGGCATCAGTGAAATTCATATTAATCTGTTTGTGGTGCTATATTGTGTTTAGAAGTCTGACAACTATGGGTAGAAGCTGTTTTTAATACGTATAGTAGTACATACAGAAAATTAAACAGCATAGAAGCTTATATAAAAATAATAATCATTCATCAGTATGAAGACAACCCCATACTGTTCATGAATTTACAAAAAAGGTTGCGATTTCCCATATTTCCTAATAGTGTAATAAAATTTGATGCTTAGAGATTATATCACTAGCTCCTGAACATGACTTGGGAAGGATAGATTTCACTTTTTTTCTTCAACATATTTTACTTTTCTAAAAGACTTAATGACAAGTCATAGTCCAAGAGATTTAATTCCTAATGGTGGCAGATCAAACCTGCAAAGTTATTGAGATAAGACAAGCAGAATGTATTGGTATTTTTAGACTTTACATTGGAAATAAGCGAAGGTGATCTTTCCAGTTCTATAACTGGTTATTTTTTTGTTTAAAAAATGAAGCATGTAGCTAGATTACAACAGTGTTTCAGATATCAGGTTACTGGGAATAAGTTGCTGCTACAGCTATATGAATTACTGTTATAGAGATACTAAAAGGAAAATGGGAGATAATGGTTAAATATGTGTAAGGATCAAGAGAAGATCCACAAATAGACATTCTGAAAGCTTCTAGATTTTCCCCATCCGAAAGAAAGTCCAAGTCCCTGCCCCAGCACCCACAGGTCCATCACATAGCCCAATCAATGCACCTTCCTAACTGGAGATACTCCCCACACACCCCTCCAGGTGCAGGGCAGTGTGGCCTTGACTCTCTGAGAAAGGAATGTTATTTTGACTATATCTCTACCCACTCCATATAATCCCCCCTCCCATTTTCCCACAGCACGAAATGTGGCAGGCCTGAAGGTCCATGGCCTAATGTGGCTTCCAGGTCTGACAGCCAACCCTCCTCCCACCCCCATCCAATGATTGAATCCTGCAATGAGAGCAACATAGGGGGTTAACCAATATTATTTAACCACCTCTCCCCCCTCCACCATTTCATAGTTGAACATAGTGTTTCAGAATGCACAATGTCGGCAGAAATACTTCATTGTAAATCAGATTTGTATGAATTTTCAGTTCAAAAGAATTTAATAAAGGGAATTGTATAAGGCTTCCCAGATAGCTAAATTTAAGACGTTTAAACCGAATGTATGAAACTATAGAAAAGTTCAAAGTAATCGCTGAATGTTGAGAGAAATCATTACACAAAATTGAAAAGACCTGGAACATTGCAAAATAAACTGGCTACTCTTCTGTACTTTCTTGCCTGGAAAGATCCGCAGATAACTTTTGCATTGAACAGCATGATGCTTCTGCACTATTAAGAGAATGATTTAAGTCAAAATTAGAAAAGTGAAGATAAAAATTCTGATAGAAGTTTCATTTTACCAGCGGGAAAAAAACTAGGTATTATATATCTTTTATCTCTTTTGCATATTCAGTTGGGAAGGAATTCTACAGCTTTCCACACTACATGAATACAAGTTATCACACACAATATATTGTTTTTCAGGCTTGGAGAGTCTTACAGATTAGAACAGCATATAAACATGTACAGAATGATATTAATATAACGTTCAAATGACTTTGCAAACCATAATAAAGAACCACCTATTGCTGTTCAAGAATCTTTGTTGCAAAATAGTTTTTTTATTGGACAATCTGCTTCAGTTGACCCAAAATTTTCATTTAAGACACAAAATTTTCATTTAACATCAAACTCTAGACATAAATATATAAAGGGTAATTATCAAAAAATGATGCTTTTTAAAAAAATGTTAGTTTTTTGAAGACTCCTTTGTAAGCTTGAAGGTGAGTTTTCAGAATAGATTGGCTAAGAATACAAGCCATGCCACCATCGCAGGTAGTTCTTGACTTATGACCACAATTGAGCCCAAAACTTCATTTGTTAAGTGAGTTTGCCCCATTTTACGACTTTTCTTGCCACAGTTAAGTCAATGACTGCAGTTGATAAGTTAGTAACGTAGTTGCTAAGTGAATCTGGCTTCCCCAGGATATGACCCTGGTTCATAAATATGAACCAATTGCCAAGCATGAAAAATAGTCATATGTCATATTTTTCAATGCCATTGTAACTTTGAACGGTCACTAAATCATCTGTTTTAAGTCGAGGACTATCCGTACCTACTTATTTAATTTCAGGATTTCATTTTTAGCTTATGTATAACTTGTATTGATTTTAAGGAAGCCCACCTTGTATTAGTTTTCATGTTCCAATCCCTGGCATTTCAGTTTGCCTGTTGTTACCATTCTTGTCTTTTACCCCTGCAAATTAAGTCAACTGTGTTCTGCTTGCTCTCTTCCTACCCAGAACTAGATGCTTTGGCCTGATCTATCCTTCTCTGGCCATTTAGAGAGGGAGGGAGAAAAAACAATGCTGGGAGAAATTTTGGAAAAATAACTGTTCCACCCACCTTTATAATCGTCACTCTAGCAATAGTCTTCAGAAACTCTTATTTTTGTATTGTGAACGCAGGGGAGTCACTTATTAATTAAATTAGAAAGCAAAGTAATGTATATCTTACACAGTATTGCACAATTAGCAAGATAACCCTAGAACATTCCTTTTATTAAAGGCTTTTTGTTAACCAAAGTGCAACTGTACCCAGTTACAACATAGTACAGTAGTTTAAACGGTTTTTAATGTGATCGTGTAATTGAATGTGATACCCTTTTATGGTGGTAAAATTTTATCTGAATCCAGGCAAGGTGATACATGACCAAATAGTCACTTTTGTGTTCATTTTTATTGTGATAGGAACTGCTGGACAAATACTTAATAGCTAATGCAACTAATCCAGAGAGCAAGGTCTTTTATCTGAAGATGAAAGGAGACTATTTCCGTTATCTTGCAGAAGTTGCAAGTGGAGACGACAGGAAACGTGAGTCCCGTGTTCATTTAAATCTCTAGTTTTCAGTTAGAACAAAGGTGTATGAAGCCATTATAAAAGGCAGGGGCCCTGCTTCTGTGGATAATAGTAGTCCTAGCTCATTTTTTAGGCCGCTTTCACTTATTTTTCCTTTTTCTTCACAGAAACAATAGAAAATTCACAGGCAGCTTATCAAGAAGCATTTGACATCAGCAAGAAAGAGATGCAACCTACACATCCAATTCGTTTGGGTCTAGCGCTTAACTTCTCAGTGTTTTATTATGAGATCCTCAACAATCCAGAGTTGGCCTGCACATTGGCCAAGACAGTAAGTTGTTTTGTGTGTGTGCGTTTGTAGTCCCGGTCTGCTTATTTTCTTGAATGAGAATTGCATGTAGAGAACATAGTTCTTGTAAAATATAGCCTAGAGTAATGCATCTTTTCCCATGATTTGCTGTTACGTGTTAAAACAGAGACCCGTTAACGGTGAAGTATACAAAAGGGCACTTAATTATTCTTCAAAGTTTTTCATTTAGTGATTTCAGGATGCAGTTGCCTCTATATAAGATTACATCTTTGCCTTCATTGATCACAGTGAAACTTAATTGGAGGGAACAGTGGTTAGGACTGATTGCTCTCTTTTGCCTTGTTATCTAAAGTATGTCTAAAGTCTAGATGAAAACATTGTGGCTAACTATTCCCCCCCTCTTTTTTTTTTTTTGCTTGAAAGCTTCATCAAACAGGTTTTGTATTAATAATTATTAGTTCCTAAATATTCAGAGCAGTTTTTATTAAAGAAATAAGATACACATATGAAGAAAGCTTATGTAGCCTTCTAACTGAATGTTTACTTTGGGGAGATCTTCTTGAAATGAGTTAAGATTGGTTTTTGTGTCTCTTACAGGCTTTTGATGAAGCCATTGCTGAACTTGATACACTGAATGAAGACTCATACAAAGATAGCACACTCATCATGCAGTTGCTTAGAGACAACCTCACAGTAAGCTATGCCTTTTTATTTTCTTAGAATAACTGTGTTTAAAATCTAAGTTTGCAATTCTTTATTGTGAATCTTTGGGAAATACTTTTAGGAATAATAGTTGCAAGCCAAGGCTGTTGGTTATAGGAATAAAAGTAGATATACATTCTTGATATTGTCTTTCTAAGACTATTTTCTTGGCTAAACTTAAATAGAAATGGTCAATATAAGACATATATTATACAAGTAATGTTAACAGTTTCACATGATGCAGGTAAAACTATTTAAAGGAGTGTGAATTCATCATTTAAAAAGCCAGTTATCTTTGCCATTACTTATTTGACATTTAGAAGATTTCAATATATGTGGGGAGGGGGAAGGAAGGAGTCAGGTTGTTCCGGTAGCTATTCAAGGCTGAAAGGCAGAATGAGCGTATGTTTAAACTGAATGTGCTGTACTTCAGTCTGGTTGTTTTGTCTTTCTAGTTATGGACATCAGACAGCGCAGGAGAAGAATGTGATGCTGCGGAAGGTGCAGAAAATTAAGCTGCACCTGGAGTGTCATTCTCCTCCTCAAGAAATCTTTTTACACGTCTCATTCCTTATAGCTCCACTTGGATTTCCTATAGCAAAGAGAACCCATCCATATGTATGGAAATCAATTTATAGTCTTTTCACACTGCAGCTTTGGGAAAAATCCATTCCTTGATTTGTGTTTGTCTTGGCCTTCCTGGTGTGCGGTTACTGCTGTAGAAAAGTATTAATACTGGCTTAAATTTCATATAAACAAATAATTTCCAAACACTTAAGTAGCAGACTAAAGTTATTTGGTATTTTTTTAAAGAATCTGAACCAGGTCCTTCAAGCAATTGTTTGGGTATTACAAAAAAGACACACACGTTTGGGTAATGCAACTAAAGAGTTTTGTGCAGTACAATTCTTCACATTCCCTTATTATTCAGGGGTTACTTGGTTTGATTTTTACATGCTATTGTTAATTCCTTTCTGTAGGATCTGGGAATATTGGGCTACATAGAAAGCATAGTAGTGTGGCTTCCTACATATGTGTACAGCAGGAGCTATTGAGTGTTTAAATACAGGGACTCTTCTTACTCTTCAGTTGCTGCTGTCCAATTGCTATCCCCTCCCAATAAAATATCACACTCCTGCCTTTGTAGTTCTGGTATTCACTTGATTATGTCTTAGAAGCAGCATGTTACTGCCAGAAAACAGGGAGTGCCTTTTTGGCAGACTAAATTGCATGTCATTTCTTAACACTGGAATGGGGGAAGTGGTCACATGTCCAAGTATAAAACTTTTCCATGCAGATTTGTGCACATGTATGAAGGTGTCAAGTTCGTCCAGTGATTTGTTCTGTAGGTAGATGGACCACTATTGTGTGTTGCTAATCATTGATTGTAGTCCCAAAAAAGCCTTGTGAAAATGTTAATGCCCTATGTAACAAAATAACATTAAATAAAATTACATTTTATAAACCATAAAATGTTGCTTTGTAACATTTGCATGCAGCTTCTCTAAAAAATACAGTTGTTTATTTAACAAGCTGGACTGCTGAATTGAAAGTAAAAAACAAATTACCTATACTATATTCTTTTCATAAACTCTGGGGACGAAACAATTCAACAGTCCCTAAATTCAGTGATATCAACCTTTGTTCATCTCAATATTTTGAGAACGTTCTTAGGAATATTTGTTGTTTCCATTGCCCTGTTGCTTATTTCAAACATTTTTATAGCCATTCATGTTGCAATCTGTTCTGAATGGCTCCCAAACGAAAGTTGAAAAAGCATGCAAAACCACATTAAAACAAAACTTGACACCAAGTGAAGCTTATGATGTGCAGTCACCTAACATTACCTTAGCGCTTGGGGAAAAGAAAAACCAGGCCTCGAGAGCTTTACGGAAGGCCTGGAGGGGAGAGGCCTGGCCTAACGTCAGTGGTGCAGAGTGTTCCATAAGGCAGGGGCTACCATGGAAAAAGCATGCTTGCTAGCTCCCACCAGATAGCAATATTTAAGGGAAGAAACCAGCAACATGCTGATCCTATCAGGACAGATGCCTGCATATCACCTGGCCCTGTGCCTTATAGGGCTTTAAAGGTGAAGACCACCTTAAATTGCAACCTAGGAAAAAAATCTGGAAGCTCAGTTCAAAACAACAGAGGTCTTAAATGGGCAAACCAAGGGTTTTCCATTACTTGCGGGCTGCTGCCTTCTGGACCAGTTGACTTTCTGGACAGTCCAGAAGAAGGCATTACAGTAATCCAAACCGGAAGAGACCAAGGCATGAGTGACCATGAGCAAGGCTCCCTGGTCCAGAGAAAGGTACAATTGGCACAGTAGACAAATCTGCGAAAGCCTCCCTCCCCCATGGATGCCACCCCCTCCTCGAGCAGGAGCTATAAGTCCACGAGAACTCCCAAATTACACATTGCATATAGGCTCAGACCTGGAAGGGGGGGGGGAGGAGAAACGGGACTAGCTCATTCAGAGTTAAAGAACAGTATCACCTGGGTCTGTGTGTGTCCAAATCCCTTAGCCAGTCCACCTTGCCAGGGATGGATGGATGGATAGGTTCTTCCTCATCCAGACCTTTTACAGCCTTCAAGCATTCTGACAGCAGGACCACAGCATCATTTGTTTGGTTAGGCCAGGGCTGGAGATCAATCAGAACAATTCTCTTAATCGGGTAAAGCCCAAAAGGACTTCATTATTGTAAAAGGTTTTATTTCTTTTAAAAAACACAAATATTTCATCATTCGTCAATCATTAAAACATTGAAGTACAATTTTTTTTGTATGCCCCTCCCTCCCTCCACCCCCAACCCCCCTCCTCCTTCCACCCCCCCCCTGACTTTCCAGAACCCGTACACGGTATGGATTTTTAACTAACACAGTCTAAAATCTATTGAGAAAAAAGAAATTAATGACATTCTACATTGACCTTAGCTTCTTCTTACTGAACTAACTTTAAACAGTTTAAATCATTTCTGATCTTAAGCACAGGCTAACTGGAATTTCTTGGTCCCGTATTTATTTTGTATATAGTCAATCCATTTTTTCCAGTCTCGTTTATATCTCTCATTTGAGTGATCTTTAAGATATGCTGATATTTTAGCCATCTCGGCTAAAAGCCAAAAGGACTTCAATTATGAGATTACTAGCAAAAAGTTTGTTAAGGAATCCTACTGTCACTAATACTATATGTAGCCTGTCTCATAAGATTTTTTTATCTCTTTAAAACTGAGTACTTGTATCTCCCTTTTTCTCCAAATTAAAGAAGCCACTTGAACTCTGGGGAGTATTTCATTGAACATTGGGTTGGATATAGCAAAATGATGGATCATATTTAAGGGGCAAATATTATTGGTAGTGAAATATGATTTTAAATTTTATGATACAAATTAGAAGTAGATCTATTTGCTTAGTTACCTTTATAAATAGAAGTGGGGCACATAAGTACAGTACAAGTACTGGTAGTTCTACAATGACTACAGTTGAGCCCAGAATTTATGTTGTTGACAGAGAAATTTGTTAAGTGGGTTTTTCCTCCCTTTCCAACCTTACTTGCCACATTTCTTAAGTGAAATAGTGCAGTTGTTAAATCAGTAACACGGATGTTAAAGTGAATCTCCCCAATCACTACTTGTCGGAAGCTTGCAAAAGTTGATCACGTGACCCCCTGGATACTATAGCCATCGTAAATAAGAACCAGTTGTCAAGCATCTGGATTTAATTATGTGACCATAGAGATGCTGCAATGGTGGTAAGTGTGAAAAATGACCGTAAATCACTTTTTTCAGTGCTGTTTATAACAGTTCAGTGAACTGTTGTAAGTCAAGGACTAGCTGTACCGCAGTCCTTAAAATGCCACGTTATTCCAGGCCAGATTATTCTGACATACTAAGAAATAATTTGAAGTCAAGATTATTATTTTTTCTAACCTCTGCTCTCCATTAAATCAATTTACACCAAAAATTCCTAGTACAACAGATTCCTTTTGCAAAATGCTAGCCCAGGTTAGAAGCTTCATATCTGCTTCATGATTGCTATTTCCTGTATTCTGATACTTCAGTATTCTGGTATGGAATAGGGACTCTATAGTCCTTGAACCTGTTTCCTAAAACGCAATACTGATAGTGACTTGAACCTTTAGGCCTGCTGTTTTTGCTTGTAACTCCTTTGTAATTAGATTTGGAACGCTATACATTAATGGTTTCAAAAGTTTTATTTCTTTTAAGGCAAACATTTCATGTTCCCTCAATCAGTAAGACATCGAAGTACAATTTCTTGTATATCAAAATAATTCTAGTTTACCACCAAATTCTTGTCTAGCCTAATATATACCCCTCCCTCCCTCCACCCTCTCCCCCAACCCCCCTCCATCTTCCCCCCCCCCCCCCGACTTCCCAGAACCTGTACACGGTATGGGTTTCTAACAAACACAGTCTAAAATCTATTGAGAAAAAAATAAAAAATTAATAACATTCTACATTGACCTTAGCTTCTTCTTGCTGAACTAACTTTAAACAATTTAAATCATTTCTGATCTTAAGCATAGGCTAACTGGAGTTTCTTGGTCCCGTATTTATTTTGTATATAGTCGATCCATTTTTTCCAGTCTCGTTTATATCTCTCATTTGAGTGATCGGAACGCTATACATTAATGATGTAATGAGAGCCGAGGTGGCGCAGTGGTTAAATGCAGCACTGCAGGCTACTTCAGCTGACTGCAGTTCGGCGGTTCAAATCTCACCGACTCAGGGTTGACTCAGCCTTCCATCCTTCCGAGGTGGGTAAAAATGAGGACCCGGATTGTTGTTGGGGGCAATATGCTGACTCTGTAAACCGCTTAGAGAGGGCTGAAAGCCCTATGAAGCGGTATAGAAGTCTAACTGCCATTGCTATGATTGCCACTTTTATTCAACTTCCTGCCATACATTGAGAAACACTACAAGCACGTGGAATCAGCGTAGCACACAAGCCACCTATAGCCCTTCAAAACATCCTAAGCGAACCAAAAGCGCCAGCGGCCTCAGAAGGAAAAAAACAGGAATCATCCATAAGATGCAATGTAAGGATTGCAATCACCAGCATGTAGGAGAAACAGGCGGAAGACTGGCAGAATGCATCCATGAGCACCAAGTAGCAGTCAGAAGACATAATGGACATTCTTTAATTTTGCAACATACAGACATTTATCCATAGTTTCAATTGGGAAAACGCGATAATTCAAGTAAAAAAAAATGCCAGGGGATTTCTAGAAGCCTGGTACTCTGACACATAAGCCATCAATAAACACATAGACAGCAACATCTATCTATATAAAGCAGTGTTTCTCAACCTTGGCAACTTGAAGATGTCCGGACTTCAACTCCCAGAATTCCCCAGCCAGCATTCGCTGGCTGGGGAATTCTGGGAGTTGAAGTCCGGACATCTTCAAGTTACCAAGGTTGAGAAACACTGATATAGAGAGTTATGTAAAAGAGACAATCAACCAGGCCAAATGGGAACAAACTCTCAGCTCTCCTTCTACCGGTAAGCCCTCGCCTTACAATAATTCACTTAGCGACCGTTCCAAGTAACAGTGGCCCTGAAAAACGTGGCTTACGACCGTTTTCCTCCGTTACGACCTTTGCAAGCATCCCCATGACCGTGTGATCAAAACTCAAAGACCGCTTCGCCATCGGTTCATATTTACGACCGTGGCTGTGCCCCAGGGTCATGCGACACCACCACCACCCTTTTGTGACCTGACAAGCAAAGTCAACGGGGAAGCCAGATTCATTTAACGGCCGGCTTTAATACTAATTTACCAATTGCCGTTGCTACACTGTGGCAATATAGGTCGTAAAAGGGGTGGAGGAAGAAACTCAACCAACGTGTCAATTTTGGGCCGCACTGTGGTCGTAAGTCGAGGATTACCTGCGACAATCGGACGGGCCGACTTAATTGCCCGCCTTTCAGCCAAGCTGGGCGGGCTGCTGCCGAACGAGCTAACACACCCGTAGGAAACCTCCACCTGCCAAGCGTTGAGTAAACGGCACAGGAGCCCCAGCAGAAAGTGTTTTTTTTTTTAAAGCATTTATTCCTTTTTAAGAAAAAGATTTTTATTAACAACACACAATACACACACACAAAATTTAGACGTACACCACATTTATACAATACAATACGAACAGTGGTGGGTTTCAAATTTTTTTTGAACCTACTCTGTGGGTGTGGCCTCCTTTGTGGGAGTGGCTTGCCAGCCATGTGACCTGGTGGGAGTGGCTTGCCGGCTATGTGTTCTCTCTCTCTCTCTCTCTTTCTCTCTCCCCTTCCTTTTGTCTCTCTGTCCCTTTTTCCTTTTTTTCTTTCATCTCTTTCTCACTTTTTCTTTCTTTTTTTCTTTTTTTATTTCTTTCTTCCTTCCTTTCTTTCTCTTTCTCTCTCTGTGTGAATCTCTGTGTGTGTGTGTGTGTGTGTGTCAGTGGTGGGTTTCAAAATTTTTTGGAACCTCTTCTGTAGGTGTGGCCTGCTTTCCGGGTCCACTGGTGGAACCTCTTCTAACCGGTTCGGTAGATTTCACGAACCGGTTCTACCGAACTGGTGCGAACTGGTAGGAACCCACCTCTGAATACGAACAGGAGCTTCCTGTTCTTTCTAATAACAATCATCGATCAATACCGCTCACCTTATATTATTTCCCCTTCTATTGTATTTCATTTGGATTTCACCATTCTTAACCCTCTTATTTTACTCATAACTATTACTTTTTTTTAGTTTTGTTACATTCCTTCATTGATTTTTGTTTCTTTCCTCCATCCACCTATTCCATTTATCCCATATCTGGTAGAATTCTGATTCTTTTTCCCCCTGCATTTCTTTAGTTAGTTTATCCCATTTTGGCACAGTCCATAATCTTTCTTATTATTTCATCTTCGCTTGGGATTCATTTGTTTTTTCCATTCCTAATATTTTGGGCATTAAAAAGGCAATCCTTGCTGCAAAAGCCTTTATTCTTTTGATGAAAGAAATGTCCTTCTGGGTTCGGCTCCAAGTGGGGATAAAAACACTGGAGACATGGAGGCTGCTTGGAAAGATGGTTTATTGTTGGACAGGGCCACGTGGCTTGAGCCCTGGACAGAAAAGGGGATCACATGCTTCAATGTTGGTGGAGAAGAAGAGAAGGGCTGAGGGAGGGGCTTGCTAGGCTTTTTATAACCTGTTCAGTCCCACCTCTCTGTTTCCTGTTCCTGTGTAAGAAATGTATTCTGATTGGTTGTCAGACTCCCATAGGGCCATGCAGGGGCTACTCTCTAGGCTGTGTTTTGAATCCAGGTTTGGTTGAGTTCTCAGATGCCATGTGGTCAGTTGAGTAAAGGGCCAATATTATCACGCTTTAATCCCATCCCCCTGGAGATGAAGTGGAGAGGTCTTTATTATGTAAAGTGGACTGGCTTGGCCTTCTTAATGGCCCATTGACAAAGTGGGGATGGGCAGGAAGCTGCAGGCAGCTATTCTACCTTTTAAAACACGTTTCTTTCTTTTCACGTCTAGAGAAATATTCTCCCTTTTCAATATTTCCTAGGATATTTCATTTTTTCTGGGAGAGCACTGGGTGATAACTTCCTACACCGTTTATGAATGAAAATGATTGGTGTGTCTCAGAAATGCCAATATTCTCCTTCCTAGGAAACAATCAGGTCACAATCTTAAGTGGTTTCTTGAAACAAACAAATTTAGACTTGCAAATAGAATAGAACAATAGAATTGGAAGGGAATTGACATCCAGAGAAATATTCTGCCTTTTCAATATTTCCTAGGATATTTCATTTTTTGGGGGAGAGGGCTGGGGGGTGGGAATAAACTTCCTACACTTTATTCCCCAGAGACCAGGGGAATATCTTGCTTCTATTTTTTTCTCCCTCGCTAACTCTCCTCTCTTTCTCATTCTCTCTCTCATTCTCTCATTCTCTCTTTCATTCTCTCTCATCCTCCTCTCTCCTCTCATTCTCTCTCTCCTCTCATTCTCTCTGTCTCCTCTCTTTCTTTCTCATTCTCTCTCCTCTTATTCTCTCTCTCCTCTCTTTCTCATTCTCTCTCTCCTCTCATTCTCTCTCATTCTCTTTCTTTCTCATTCTCTCTCTCATTCTCTCCTCTCTTCTCTCATTCTCTTTCTTTCTCATTCTCTCTCCTCTCATTCTCTCTCATTCTTTCTTTCCTCTCTTTCTTTCTCATTCTCTCTCCTCTCATTTTCTCTCTCATTCTCTTTCTCTCCTCTTTCGTTCTCATTCTCTCTCCTCTCATTCTCTTTCTCTCTCCTCTCTCTCATTCTCTCTCTCCTTTCTCTCATTCTCTCTCTCTCCTCTCATTCTCTCTCTCCTCTCTTTCTCTCTTATTCTCTCTCCTCTCTCTCTCATTCTCTCCCTCCTCTCATTCTCTCTCTCCTCTTTCTCATTCTCTCTCTCCTCTCATTCTCTCCCTTATTCTCTCTCTCCTGTCATTCTCTCTTATTCTCTCTCTCTCCTCATTCTCTCCCATTCTCTCTCTCCTCTCTCTCTCATTCTCTCCCTCCTCTCATTCTCTCTCTCCTCTTTCTCATTCTCTCTCTCCTCTCATTCTCTCCCTTATTCTCTCTCTCCTGTCATTCTCTCTTATTCTCTCTCTCCTCATTCTCTCCCATTCTCTCATTCTCTCTCTCCTCTTTCTCTCATTCTCTCTCTCCTCTCATTCTCTCTCTCCTCTTTCTCATTCTCTCTCTCCTCTCATTCTCTCCCTTATTCTCTCTCTCCTGTCATTCTCTCTTATTCTCTCTCTCTCCTCATTCTCTCCCATTCTCCTCTCATTCTCTCTCCTCTTTCTCTCATTCTCTCTCTCCTCTCATTCTCTCTCTCCTCTTTCTCATTCTCTCTCTCCTCTCATTCTCTCCCTTATTCTCTCTCTCCTGTCATTCTCTCTTATTCTCTCTCTCCTCATTCTCTCCCATTCTCCTCTCATTTTCTCTCTCCTCTCTCTCTCATTCTCTCTCTCCTCTTTCTCATTCTCTCTCTCCTCTCATTCTCTCCCTTATTCTCTCTCTCCTGTCATTCTCTCTTATTCTCTCTCTCTCTCCTCATTCTCTCCCATTCTCTCTCTCCTCTCTCTCTCATTCTCTCCCTCCTCTCATTCTCTCTCTCCTCTTTCTCATTCTCTCTCTCCTCTCATTCTCTCCCTTATTCTCTCTCTCCTGTCATTCTCTCTTATTCTCTCTCTCCTCATTCTCTCCCATTCTCTCATTCTCTCTCTCCTCTTTCTCTCATTCTCTCTCTCCTCTCATTCTCTCTCTCCTCTTTCTCATTCTCTCTCTCCTCTCATTCTCTCCCTTATTCTCTCTCTCCTGTCATTCTCTCTTATTCTCTCTCTCTCCTCATTCTCTCCCATTCTCCTCTCATTCTCTCTCCTCTTTCTCTCATTCTCTCTCTCCTCTCATTCTCTCTCTCCTCTTTCTCATTCTCTCTCTCCTCTCATTCTCTCCCTTATTCTCTCTCTCCTGTCATTCTCTCTTATTCTCTCTCTCTCTCCTCATTCTCTCCCATTCTCCTCTCATTCTCTCTCTCCTCTTATTCTCTCTCTCATTCTCTTCTCTTTCTTTCTCATCTTCTCTCTCCTCTCATTCTCTCTCTCATTCTCTCTCCTCTCATTCTCTCTCTCATTCTCTTTCTCGCCTCTCTTTCTCATCTTCTCTCTCCTCTCATTCTCTCTCTTTCTCTCTCCTCTCATTCTCTCTCTCATTCTCTTTCTCGCCTCTCTTTCTCATCTTCTCTCTCCTCTCATTCTCTCTCTCATTCTCTTTCTCTCCTCTTTCTTTCTCATTCTCTCTCTCCTCTCATTCTCTCTCTTATTCTCTCTCTCTCCTCTCTTTCTTTCTCATTCTCTCTCTCCTCTCATTCTCATTCTCTCTCTCTCCTCTTTCTTTCTCATTCTCTCCTTCCCTCCCCTTCCCTTCCCGAGCGGAACAAGATGGCGGCCGCGGTGCCGTCCCATCATGCTCCGCGCGAGGCCGGCTCGGCTTCCGCGTGAGGGAGAGGGAGAGAGAGCCGCCCTGGGGCCGGAGGAGGAAGGTTGGACGGGCGGCTGATGTGAAGGGAGGAATAGAAGGAATTTTGCCGCCGCCGCCCGGGAAGCATGCCGCCTCAGTCCCGCTCCGGTCGGCGGCTGCTGCTTCTCGCTTTGCTGCTGCTGCTGCTCGGGGTTTCCGCCCAGCGACCCCGCGGGGGGCACCGGGAGCCGCGATTCGGTGAGTCCCGAGGACAGAAGCCCGAGGAATCTTTCCCTCTCGGCTCGGGCTGTTTTGGTTCCCTCGGGGGGCGGCGCAAACCGGGACGAGTCCTCGGCTGGATGCGACCGGGGTCTCCGGGAGGCTTTCTCCGGGATTGAAGCCCTCATCTGGGGCGGGGTGGAGTGTAAGGGGAGGCGGTGAGGCAGTTTTTGGCGAGAAGCTGAATCGTTTCTAACGTCCGGGGAAACGACTGAAGTGGCGGTCGTTTTGAGCAGGGGTCTCCAACCTTGGCTACTTTAAGACTTGTGGACTCCAACTCCCAGAATTCCTCAGCCAGCTTTGCTGGCTGAGGAATTCTGGGAGTTGAAGTCCACAGGTCTTAAAAGTGGCCAAGGTTGGAGAAGCTGGCTGAGGAATTCTGGGAGTTGAAGTCCACAGGTCTTAAAGTAGCCAAGGTTGGAGAAGCTGGCTGAGGAATTCTGGGAGTTGAAGTCCACAGGTCTTTAAAATGGCCAAGGTTGGAGAAGCTGGCTGAGGAATTCTGGGAGTTGAAGTCCACAGGTCTTAAAAGTGGCCAAGGTTGGAGAAGCTGGCTGAGGAATTCTGGGAGTTGGAGTCCACAGGTCTTAATGTGGCCAAGGTGGAGAAGCTGGCTGAGGAATTCTGGGAGTTGGAGTCCACAGGTCTTAAAGTGGCCAAGGTTGGAGAAGCTGGCTGAGGAATTCTGGGAGTTGGAGTCCACAGGTCTTAATGTGGCCAAGGTGGAGAAGCTGGCTGAGGAATTCTGGGAGTTGGAGTCCACAGGTCTTAATGTGGCCAAGGTTGGAGAAGCTGGCTGAGGAATTCTGGGAGTTGAAGTCCACAGGTCTTAAAGTGGCCACGTTTGGAGACCCCTGCTTTTGAGAGTCCTAACGGGACGTAACGTCGAGGATCAACCGGACATTGCCTGGGAAGAGAGAACTTTTGGGGAACTTTTGAGGGGTCGTTGGCCAGGGAGGGGCTGCTGCTGTTGTTGCTACTCATAGTTGTAAACCGGTTGTAGGGAGTATGTAAGAAAAAAAGGAGGAAGTCCTCCTTGCGTGGGAGCATGATGAACGCTGGAATTGCATTGCCTACAAAATCCAGCAGTTCCACATACAGGCGGTCCTCGGCTTACGGCCCCAATCAAACCCAACATTTATGTTGTTAAATGAGTCTTTCCCCCATGTTATGACTTTACAAATAGAAATGGAGTAGAGAATTGGGTAGAAATACAATTAGTCATTGATTTAGGATTACAGTTGAGCCCAAAAGCTTTTACAGTATAATAACCACAGACATCAATCAAGAGTTTTCACTCGAGGTTGTATTATTATTATTGTTATTGTATTATTATTGTTATTGTTATTATTATCATTATCATCATCATCATCATCATCATCTTATTTCTGTAAGCCACCCGGAGTCCTTCGGGATTGGGCAGCCTATAAATTTAATAAATAGAAATAGAAATAGAAATATTGAACAACACTGTACTGTATGGATAGGCGCAAAAGAGCTACAGATGCTGGTGAAATATCTTTTTAAAGATCTTAAATGTGTACTATTTTTTTTCCTGGTACAAGAAACACTTGCTTGTAACTCTTAAGAAATATCCCTGGAATGGGGCGTGGAGTTTTGAGTTTCAGTTCCTGATTCTGTTACAATTTTCCAGTATAACCATTTATTTATGCTCCATGTCATTTCCATAAAGCGCTGGAGAGGATATACCGTAATTACGGGCATATACATTTCATATTGGCACTTTCTCGTGAGTGAAATGAGACATTAAAAGGGGAACAATATTCCACATAACAAAAGCTCAACATTTCCAGGGGCACGAGTGATGAACACGGTACAGTTTTCTAGAGTAAATCACAAAAATCCAAATTAGTGAGACCGAGGCATACGATTTACATAGTGCAGCTTCAATGAAAGATATGCTTGGATATGCTCCTTTTTAATAGTGTATCATGTTCCATTTAGCTATAAGCCAATACTTCAGTCTATATTTCTTGTGCTTAAGCCTTCACGTTTTTTTCCCCCCGCAGAGAGATTGGAGTCTGTTCTTTCAGACTATGATATTCTTTCAGTATCCAACATCCAACAACATTCAGTCAGACGAAGAGACCTCCAACCTCAATCCCATATAGAGAAGCTTGTTAGTTTTTCAGCGTTACGTAGGTATGATTTTTTTTTTCCTAATTAAATGCAGAATCTGGGTGGATCAGCCTTGTTTTATGTATTGCCGCAATCAGGTATTATCTGGATTGAAGGGAACATTATGTCTATTAGGAATGAAAAGGAAATTATTTTAGGCTCCTTTATAATGTAAAATAATATGTCATTGGCTTTCACCTACAAGGTAAACGTATTGGCAAGCCTGATACTTCATTAACTAAAGCTCAAATATATATATGCAAGGCTTTAAATCTCTTTTAATAATGTATTGATGTATGTTCTTAAACATTTATCCCAGGTTTGAAAATTGAAAAACAGTTTATGCTCAAACTGTTAGTAAATATTCTTTTTTTTATTTATTTATTTTCAAAACAAACATACAACTCCTCCTTCTTTACATATTGTAGAAAGTGTATCAGCTGGTTACAAAAGGTTTTTGTGCATCTCTTCCACAATCAAATATAATTCATATTAATTCAAATATCTTAACTCAAACATTTACTATATTAACATCATCATACCTCCACTTTTATTTGACTACAGTTATTTAAACATCCTTCATCCTTAAATATACCAAGATTCAATACATAACCACATGCTGGCATTTCATGTACTTGAGAGACCGCCTGCTGCCAATTACCTCCCACAGACCCATTAAATCTCACAGGGTTGGCCTCCTCCGGGTGCCATCTACCAGCCAATGCCACCTGGCTATTACCCGGGGGAGGGCCTTCTCTGTGGCAGCTCCGGCCCTCTGGAACGAACTCCCCGCAGAGATTCGGACCCTCACCTCTCTCCAGGCCTTCCGAAAAGCCGTCAAAACCTGGCTTTGCCGGCAGGCCTGGGGGAGATGAGTTCCCCTCCCCTCTCAACATGTATGGCTGTGCGACTGTTGTTTACTTTTATTATTTGTATTTTGTTTTTTATGTTCCCCTTTTTCCCCCTTGAATTGTTCGCCGCTCTGAGTCCTCCCGGAGAAGAGCGGCATACAAATAATAAAATTCTATTCTATTCTATTCTATTTGTAAAATCCTCCATTAACATTAAGTCCTCATATCCTGTTTTAGCTAAACATCCATAATATTTAATACCAAAATTTTCTAATCCTCCATGTATATAATTTATTATCATTATCCTTTATTTAGTAAATATTAGTGTTAGTAAATATTCTTGATGCTGTTTGTCATCAATTCCATAGAGCCGTGATTGCGAACCTATTGGCATGTGTGCCGGAAATAACATGCAGAGCCAGCTGGTCTTTGCACGTATGAAAGCATCGGAAACCAGAAGAGCAGCTCCCTGACATGCATGTCCATGGCAGGAAGTGAGCTTCCAGTTTCCAGCCCACACCCGCACGTCAGCCAGCTGGTCTTAACACACGCGTGCCAGAAACTGGAAGACCAGGTGACCAGCGCATACATGCTCGCCGGAAACTGGAAGCTGCTCTTCCGGTTTCTGGTGCTCCTGCGTGTGTGTGTGCCGGAGAGCTGCTCTTCTGTTTTCCAGTGCTCCTGAGCGTGCCCTCTCCCGTTTTGGCACTCGGTGCCAAAAAGGGGTTGCCAACACTGCCATAGTATGCAACAATTCCTAATATTTTGTGCATTAAAAAAAAAAAAATCAACTGTTTTAGATATATCTGAAATTAATTTTTTGCAGGCATTTTGAGTTATATTTAACGTCAACAGCAGACCATTTTTCAAAAAACTTCCAAGCCCTTATTCTTGATGGCCAAGGCAATGAAAGAGAGTATCATGTACAATGGCAGGAATTTTTCACAGGCCATATTGTTGGTAAGTGCGTACAAGTAAGTTGCTTGTTTGCTAGCATTGTTGTTCAGTTGCTAAGATGTGTCCAACTCTTCGCAGCCCCATGGACCATAGCACGGTTCTACCACAAAATCGCGGTCGACAAAATCGCGTATGTGACGTCATCACAGCGCGACGAAAAAGATCGAAAAATGTAAAAATAAAGCGAAAACCTTACCCTAACCCCCCCAAACCTAACCCTAACCCTAACCCTTAACCTAACCCTAAACCTAACCCTTAACGTAAGGAAAAATGTAACGCTAACCCTTAACCTAACGCTAAACGTAACGCTAACGCTCTAACCCTAAACCTAACCCTTAACCTAACCCTAACCCTAACCCTTAACCTAACGCTTACCTTTATGTGAATTGGCTTGCTGTAATTTAATTTTTATTTCAATTTTTCGATCTTTTTCGTCGCGTTGTGATGACGTCACATACGCGATTTCGTCGACCGCGCTTTTGTGGAACGCGGTTTTGACGGGTCACGCCATAGCACACCAGGCCCTCCTGTGCTCCACTGTTTCCCGGAGTTTGCCCAAATTCATGCTCGTTGTGGCAATGACGTTATCCAACCATCTCATCCTCTGCCAGTCTCCTTCTCCCTTTGCCTTCAATCTTTCTCAGCATCAGGGTGTTTTCGAATGAGTCCTCTCTTCTCATGAGGTGGCCAAAGTATTTGAGCTTCAGCTGCAGGATCTGCAGCCCTTCCAAAGAATACCCAGGGTTGATTTCCTTTAGGATTAGTAGTTATGAAAAATATTGGATTTTTTTTAAAAAATGGGCAAGCTGTCATGATCTGGAATACCATAAACAACTTTCTGTTCTGGGAAAATTAATCTCAGAATACGAGGAACTGCTATTAGAACAGCCAAACCATACTACAGATTTTACAGATTTTACATACTACAGATTTTATCATTTGGAGGTTTGTCAAACTGGGCAGAATCCTAGCTAGAGGATCACCCGAACCCGTGAGCTCGGCCCTGGAGCATGTCCTTTGATATAGTCAGTCAATATACCCCAAAGATTTTCCTTGAATCTCATGAGATAACCCCAAATTCATGATATGTAACTTTTTTTTTGCAAATGGGTGCTGACATGTTGCAATCGAATATGTTTGGCTTTAAATAACTCATGTAGGATATGTGTTATGTTTCAGTATAAAGTAACTTGCTGGACTAAATTAATAGATCCATTTTCCCCCCTTATATTCAGGTCAGAGTAATTCCAAAGTGATCGCTCACATAGGCGAAGATGATTTCACAGTGAGGATCAATACAGATGATGAAGAGGAATATAATGTTGAGGTATATCTCATTGCAAAAATCTACACGTGGACAAATAATTGCTTAACTTTCTTTTAATAGATTGCAATATTAAATTTTGATACAACTAGTTTTATCAAGAAGTAGCCTGAATGGAAAATTATGCATAGAGGTAAAATTCTTCCTGGCTTTGGAATATGATGCTTATGCAAAATCTAAAAAAACAACAACACACACATTATACCATTCTGGTTTTCTCTCTTGCTGTAACTATTCATCTGCTATAGGATCAGTCTTGCTAATTTTCACCCCCACCCCCCCGTGGCCTTCTGCAGCACTCTGCCGGTTGAAAACGGGCCGCAGGGATGCTGTGCGCAGTCCCCCGCGTCCCATTTTGACTCGCAGAATCATTGTGGACAGGTCCTTTGATATTTCTGCAGGCCAGATCTAAGCATCTCGCGGGCCGGATCCAGCTCACAGACCTTGAATTTGACACGCCTGCCTTAGAAAATATTTGTTTAAAAACGGCCATAAATTTGTTTTAGCCTGCAAGCTACCTGGAAAAGGGGACATATGATCCAGATCCAAAGTTTTGATTGACAGCCACCTCCCTGATGCCTGTGGTCACATGACTGAACTTCAGGTTCTTTCCAACATTGATGATTTCTTGTAGCGTCCTGTGCTCACGTGGCTGCATTTCAAGCCAGTTTTGCTGAGAACCGCAAATAGCAGTAGTAGACTTATATACCGCTTCATAGGCCTTTCAGGCCTCTCTAAGCGGTTTACAGAGAGTCAGCATATTGCCCCCAACAATCTGGGTCCTCATTTTACCCACCTCGGAAGGATGGAAGGCTGAGTCAACCCTGAGCCGGTGAGATTTGAACCGCTAACCTGCTGATCTAGCAGTAGCCTGCAGTGCTGCATTTAACCACTGCGCCACCTTGGCTCTTCAAAGCAAATACTTTCAGTTCACTTCGTGACCTCAATGCTCACTTAGTGACCACTGCTGCAAAAAATTATTTAAAAAAGCTATAGCACTTAAACTTATATATTAACTCCATAGTGTGCTACAACACTTTCTCAATGGTTATCAAATGCCACCATATTGCCCCCAACAATCTGACTCCTCACTTTACTGACCTGAAGAATGGAAAGCTAAGTCAGCCTTGAGCCAGTCAAGATCAAACTCCTGGCTGTGGACAGAATTTGCTTGCAGTACTGCATTCTAACCACTGAGCCACCATGGGTGTTTAAAATGGTTTTACGACTGCTGTAATTAACAGCCATAATGGGCAGGCTCCATTATGGTCATAACTTGAGGACTATCCATTTTCCAGTTAGCAACCTTTTGAGCATCTTCTATATTTAAGATCCAGTCAATTTTTTTTATCCATAGTTCCATGTAATAACTTCCTTTCTCTCATTGTAATTCTCAGTGTTTTTCAAATATTTTGCAAAACAGTCTAAGAAACGGTTTCCTCGGGTTCTTATAATTGCACTTGTGCCATTTTTTTTTGTCTTTGTGAACTTTTGCCCAGAAAAACAAATTATAGTTTGTTTAGGTTTGGATAAAGCATAAAATTGTAGTTAGTGTAAAACTGAAGTGATAAGTTAACAAATTTCTCGTAAAGTGGATGTTGGAATGAGTAGGAATAGTATATGGCCTAAATCCTGGCTCAGTACTAATAGTAATTCTAATAAATATAATGAAATTGTGTTGAAACTCATCAAGGTTCACATCGAATGGAGCTATTTATTTTAAGATGTAGCATTATTTTTAAATTCATGATTTTGGCAATCTCTTTTAAAGATAACGGATAGGGTATTAGCTATATTAACTAGCAGATAATTTTACCTCATGTGAAAAAAAAACCTCCAATCTATTGTATACTTACAAAGCCCCATAAGGTGGTTTGGAACAGAATTAGATATACATCACAATCATAAATAATTATTTTGAAGAATATTAAGGTTTAGCGTATTTAGTTCTTCAGACTTCTGAACTGACAATTTTTGCTAAGTTGCTCCACTTAAGCTGAATTTACTTAAAATGTTTTTCTGTTGAACTTAGTGTAGCTTATTTTTGAGCAGACCTAAAAAAAGATTTCTGTGATACTATTTTTCTATTCTAGCCCTTATGGAGATTTCTCAACAACACAGAAGACGGAAGGCTTTTGATATATAAATCTGAAGATATTAAGGATATCTCACGATTGCAATCCCCCAAAACATGTGGTTATGTCAAACTAGAAGAAGAGAGCCTTTGGGGAGGGGGGCTCAAGGATAATCATGTAACTAAAGGTAAGCATCCAATTATTTGCAGTATCTTTTCAAAATTATGCAAGATTCTTCTGTAACAGCATAGGGAGTACAGGTGGTTCCACCACAAAACCGCGGACAACAAAATCGCGGCCGACGAAAGCGTGTATGTGACGTCATCACAGCGCGACAAAAAAGATCGAAAAATGTAAAAATAAAGCGAAAACCTTACCCTAACCCCCCCAAACCTAACCCTTAACCTAACCCTAAACCTAACCCTTAACGTAACGAAAAACCTAACACTAACCCTTAACCTAACACTAAACGTAACGCTAACGCTCTAACCCTAACCCTTAACCTAACCCTAACCCTTAACCTAACCCTTACCTTTATGTGAATCGGCTTGCTGTAATTTAATTTTTATTTCAATTTTTCGATCTTTTTCATCGCGTTGTGATGACGTCACATACGCGATTTCATCGACCGCGCTTTTGTAGAACGCGCTTTTGACGGGTCACGAGTACAGGTAATCCTCAAATTACAACCATTTGTTCACCGACTGTTCAAAATTACAATAGGGGTAAAGAATGGACTTATAACCCATGTCCTTGTTATGGTTATTGCAGCATGCCCATCACCATCTGATCAAAATTTGGGTGCTTGGCAGCCCCCTTGCCCTCACCACCTCAGAGGCCATTGTTTCTTACCCATGGCTAAAGTTGTGCTGCCTTTATGGAGAGCTTTACGAAGATGGTGCAACTTTAGCCGTGTGTCAAAAATGGAGAAGCTAGTGAAAAAGGTTTAAAAGGAAGCAGCAATGTGAGGTGAGGTGCTTCTGCTTCAGTCAGTGGCTGGACCCAAGAGGTTGAAAGGCTGGTGCAGGGAGCTGGAGAGAAGGGAGCTGAGTGAGTTTTATGGTTCCGGAACCACTTGCCATCCCACAAAAGTAAGTGAGTTGGAAGTAGTCCATTCTCTTACTGGGAATCCGGGCTACAGGCTATAGCTCGGGATACTTAGAAAAGATAACCTTTATTCTCACTTTTTTCTGTGAACACACTGGCACACATTAAAAAATGAAACTCTGATGACCACTTTCAAAATAAAATGTGTACGTATGTATAAGTGTGTGTCTTATCAGGGGTGGGTTCCTGCCAGTTCTAACCTCTTCTATAGAAGAGGTTCCACAAATCTACCGTGCCGTTTAGAACCGGTTCCAGCTCCCCCCCCCCCGCCCGCCGCACATCATCAAGATGAAGAGCGAGAGGAGGAATTCTGGGAGTTGAAGTCCACAAGTCTTAAAGCTGTCAAGTTTGAACACCCCTGGGTTTGTTTTTTCTAAAGGGTTAGGGGTGCAAGGGTCTTGTAACTTGACAGCTTTAAGACTTGCACACTTCAATGCCAGAGTTCCTGAGCCAACATGACTGGAGGAGGAATTCTGGGAGTTGAAGTCCACAAGTCTTAAAGCTGTCAAGTTTGAACACCCCTGGGTTTGTTTTTTCTAAAGGGTTAGGGGTGCAAGGCTCTTGTAACTTGACAGCTTTAAGACTTGCGTGCTTCAAACGTCAGCATTTCTGAGCCAACATTTTGGTTGCTAAGCAAGAGTGTTGTTAAGTGAGTTTTACCACATTTTACAAGTTGGCCATGCCCACCCAGTCACGTGGCTGACAAGCCACTCCCAACCAGTCAGATGGCTGGCAAGCCACTCCCACAAAGCAGGCCCCACCCACAGAAGAGGCTTTACAATTTTTTGAAACCCACCACTGGTGTGTATATATGTGTTTGTGTGTATCTATACCTATACGTATGCTATACAGACACATTAATCACAGACCATTTAGAATACATAGTGGAAAAAAAGTCTTGAGAGTTAACAAGGTTGATACTATATAGTATAAAGCAGTGGGGAAATTCAATTTTTTTTACTACCAGTTCTGTGGGCGTGACAGGGGAAGGATACTGCAAAATCCCCATTCCCACCCCACTCTGGGGCCAGCCAGAGGTGGTATTTGCCGGTTCTCCGAACTACTCAAAATATCCACTGCCGGTTCTCCAGAACCTGCTTAATTCCTGCTTCTGTGCTTTCCTTACTGTATGGGATTTGGGGGCTGGGGGGAGGAGAGAGAAAAACACTTTTAAAATAATTGCTCTTTTCACAGTCTCATTCTCTGCATAAGTCACACAATTATGACTGCGGAAATAAAATTGAAGGAAGTTGTCTTGTAAGCCCACTTGATTTTTTAAAAATGTGGGTTTAACAAATGTAGGATTAACAAATGAATAAATAACCGTAAGCAATTTCTGCAATTCCCTAAGTTTTTCTGTTACACTTGCACTGAACAGACAGATAATGTTATGATTAACATGTTCACGTGTTATGGAAATTCTTGATACAATAGCTGTAAATACGTTACCTGATGATATTCCAATTATCATGATAGAAAATGTTCCTCGGAGGAGAAGAGCTATTCCAGACCCCTTGAAAAATACTTGCAAGATGTTAGTGGTGGCAGATCATCGTTTCTTTAAGAATATGGGCCGTGGGGAAGAAAGTACTACCATTAATTACTTAGTAAGTGTAATTATCTGCTGTCAGTTGTCTGATAAAGTATGCCCAATTATTTTGCTACCTTTAAAGATTTGGCGAGATTGAGTAAGAGGGTATAACTAAATATTTAAGTAGCATTCAGTAGATATGATTAAGGATGTACATATGAAAAATGCTTGGAATAGACAGTATTAGCATACAGATAGTCCCTAACTTACAACAGTTCATTTAGCGACCATTTGAAGTTACAACAAAGCTACAAAGTTACACTGAAGAATGTGACTTACGACTGTTTTTCACACTTGCGACCGTGGCAGCATCCCCATGGTCATGTTATCAGAATTCAGATCCTTGGCAACTGACTCATATTTTCAGCATTCAAGGGTCATGTGATCTCCTTTTGCAACCTTCTGGGGAAGCCAGATTCACTTAACAACCCTGTTACTAACTTAAGAACTTCAGCGATTCACTTAACAACTGTGGCAAGAAAAGGTCGTAAAATGGGGCAAGATTAACTTAACTTGCCTCACTTAACAACATAAATTTTGGGCTCAATTGTGGTCAAAAGAACCTGTATGTTTCTTGTAAATGGCACAAACTCACCTGTTTGTGAGTTTGTGCCAATTACATTCTTTAGTCCAACGTACCTCCATTTTTATGGAGAAAAATGGGTTCCACCACAAAACCGTGTTCAACTAAAGCGCGCTCGACGAAACCGCGTACCTGACATCATCACAGCGTGACGAAAAAAGCACGCTGTGAGCGCTAAAGCTAAAATTAACCCCTAAACCTAACCCCCCGAAACCTAACCCTAAACCTAACCCTTAACCTAACCCTAAACCTAACCCTAAACCTAACCCTTAACCTAATGCTAAACCTAACACTAACCCTAAACCTAACCCTTAACCTAACCCTAAACCTAACCCTAAACCTAACCCTAATGCTTAACCTAACCCTAAACCTAACCCTAACCCTAACCCTTAACCTAAACCTAAACCTAACCCTTACCTTAACGTGAATCGGCTTGCTTTCAAAGCGCTTTTTAAAGCGCCCTTTTTTCTCCGCGGTCGCTGTTGTCACGCTGATGATGATGTCAGCGACGCGCTTTAATCGGGCGCGCTTTAGTGGACTGCATTTTTGTCGTGCCACGGAAAAATGACGAGGAAGGAACAGTATTATTATTTTATTTTATTTCACAGTTTTTAAATACTACTGATGGCAGCAACCATACTAATACTCCTGCCTCCTCTTTTTCCCACCACAGCAATGAGTCCCATCATCACCCGGCAATTTTTATTTGGGGGGCCTAGGATTCATAGTCTCTTGGTTTTGGGCCAACACCTTCATCATGACACCAAACTGGGCTTTCATATATGAATGCTGCTTTGAAATCCTGCTTGATTAGTGCAATACAAATTCAGTGATTTAAATAAGTAGAATGCTATTATTCCCTTCTCATGCACAGCAGAACGTGCATTTATGTATAAACAGCCCACAATGTTAGGTTCTAATGACATGGGTTGACTGGAACCCCTTGTTTTCCTTTCTGCACTTAGATTGAATTAATAGACAGAGTGGATGACATCTATCGCAATACCTCGTGGGACAACGCTCAGTTCAAAGGATATGGCATACAGATAGAGCAGGTATTAAAACTCCTCCCAGAAGAAACGGGAACACTTTTGCTGGACACCAGAGTGCATTCAATTCAATATTTTATTCTATAATTTAACTGTACTGTGTGATACACGTAAACCATGCGATGAATAATGATGACCCTGAAGGTTATATTTCTTTCTTGTTCTCCTTCCCCTTTTTTCTTTCTAATAGAAATGCAGATAGAGGAAGTAGCCAGGTAGTAACTTAACACAACAAGAAGAGAGGCAGCCACAGGCATTATTAATGAGGAAAAACTTTCTTGGTATATACTTTAAAAAAAACCATTGGTGCTTCTACTTACTTTAAAAACTTATTCACAAAACTTTCCTAAACTTTAAATTTACATGTTATTAAAGAAAAGCATTAGTTATTTTAAAAAGTATACAGCATAAACAATAAGAGAGTAAGAGTAAGCATAAATTACTTCCCTACAATAAATTAGAAGAATTAAAATTAGAGCTTGCCATGTGAAGAGGACGTTCTACCTCTGCTGTAATATCTCCCCAAAATTCAACAATGTTTGTTTTATCATATTTTTCCAAATCTTCATATTTAGTGGAGACAAAGCCATGTGAGAGGATATTACAACAGAGCTGTGAGTATTTCAGTCAGAAAAAAAAATTGGCTACAGCAGTAATCACGAAGGGAAAACTCATTACAGTTGTCTTTGCTAATACTTCCACCCTCTCTTGCTTAAATTGGGAAACTCTAGCCAGGAAAAACTGTCCTGCAGACACTTCTCTTTTGGTATCCTGTTCTAATTTAGTTAGAGTTTTAATTTTGGAACTCTCTTTTTGTTTATAGCGCAGTCTATATTTGTGTGAAGTACAATTTGCCTCAGTGAATTATGCTGTTTCATATTAAAAGTTCTGCATCAAATATATTTCTTTTTTATTAATAAAGATAGTAAAAGAGCAGGGTTACTAATCCATTTTTTCATTGCGAGGAGAAATCCTGACCAGATATTCAATATTTGACACGTAAAAAAACAATTGTTTCCCCTTATAAAATAATAAAGGTAGCATATGCCTGGCAATATTTTGATTATTTTCTTGCCACTGTTACTCCAAGAATGTTTTCTCTTTAAAATCAGTCTTACTGGATATTAGTTGCAAATTCTATTCAACCTTCTAAAAGTATTTTATTTACCAAGTTTAGAATTAAGGAGATTAAGCTACTATTAAGCTACTGAAATTTAAAAGCTTGATCTGGGCTTGCTATGCTGAATTTGTTTGGATTTGCTTATTTTACCCAAGAAACAGAAATATGTTTTCTTTCACCAGATGAATTATTTTAGAAACTTTCTGTTTGAGTGAAAGCTTGCTGGGGAAAAAAAAAGTAACATACCGTATTTTTCGGAGTATAAGACGCACCACGGTTTTGAAGAGGCAAATTAAAAAAAAATTTTTTTACACTCTGCAAACCTCTCAAAAACGGCCCGCTTTTTGTGAAAATGGGCCTGTTTTTTGTTTTTTTTAAAAAAAGGCCATGGGTAGGTAGCCTTTAGGAGGCTTGTAGAGTGTTCCTGGGGGATGACCCCCCCCAAAATGAGCAAAAAACAGCCTTTTTTTTGCTCATTTCTGCCCTCCCCAGCCCCCCCCCCAGGAGCTCTCTGAAGGGGGCAGGGTTTCGGGAGGGAAAAAAATGCTGTATTCAGTGTATAAGATGCACCCAGATTTTCAGTCTCTTTTTTGAGGGCAAAAGGTGCATCTTATACTCTGAAAAATACGGTAATTTTAAGAATATGAATTGCTATGAGCCTTTTCTAATGAATAATGGTATTTTCTCGTTACTAAAAAGCTGAAGCACTATTTTGAACCCCTTTTCTGTTTTTACAAAGCTTCTAAATATTTTATTTTTGTTTAATAAAGATTATTGTTCATAGTGAGCCAGAGGATGTACTTCCTAAACAAAAACACTATAACATGGCCAAAAGTCAGCCTGATGAAGAGAAGGATGCCTGGGAAGTTAAGCAGCTGCTAGAGGTAGGATTTTGTGTGCGCGCGTGCATTTTAAATGATAAATTTAGGTATAAATAATTTCTTTCTTGACTCACTTAAGATTGGGCGGGGGGATCTCCAAATTGCAACATATTTTAAGGAAGTTGATAACTGAATAGTTCAGGAATAAATATATAACATTGCATCATAAAAACATTTTTTTTAAACACAAAGGAAATAGCTTTAAAAATATGGCTCATGATTTAAAGTAAACTAAAGGCTTATCTAAGCTCTCAGAAGGGACGCGGTGGCTAAGACGCTGAGCCTGTCGATCAGAAAGATCGGCAGTTCAGTGGTTCGAATCCCTAGGGCCGCATAACAGAGTGAGCTTCCCTTACTTGTCCCAACTTCTGCCAACCTAGCAGTTCGAAAGCATATAAAAATGCAAGTAGAAAAATAGTGGCCACCTTTGGTGGGAAAGTAACAGTGTTCCATGCACCTTCGGTGTTTAGTCATGCTGGCCATGAGATGTCTTGGGACAGTGCCGGCTCTTCGACTTTGAAACAGAGATGAGCACCGCCCCCTAGGGTCGGGAACGACTAGCACATATGTGCAAGGGGAACCTTTATCTTAGCCTAAGCTCAGGACTGTGGCAAAAACGTTGATGCAGCGTGCTTTATCAAGTATATCAACTATTTTTCAATCCTCATTATGCAGAATTTCTATTACGGGGTGTTTCCTTCCTTTCTGGAACGCTTCACTATGTGATCCTGAGTAAATTATGACAGAAAAACAATATCAGGCAAAATATTAAGAGCCGAGGTGGCGCAGTGGTTAGAGTGCAGTACTGCAGGCCACTTCAGCTGACTGTTAGCTGCAGTTCGGCGGTTCAAATCTCACCGGCTCAAGGTTGACTCAGCCTTCCATCCTTCCGAGGTGGGTGAAATGAGGACCCAGACTGTGGGGGCGATATGCTGACTCTGTAAACCGCTTAGAGAGGGCTAAAAGCCCTATGAAGCGGTATATAAGTCTAACTGCTATTGCTAACTGCTATAATATTGTCTTGGGCAGGGAAAATGGATCAGAGAAAAGTGTTGTTTGGTGATGCTAGAAGTGGAATCTCTTATTTATTGTTCTCCTTTCCTAATTTATTGAACAAGCATCTCTGAACTAAAAAGTGTTTTGTTTTATTTGTTCCTCCCCCACAAAGCAATTTAGTTATGACATAGCTGAAAAAGCAGCTACAGTGTGCCTTGCTCATCTGTTTACATACCAAGATTTTGATATGGGTACCCTTGGATTAGCTTACGTGGCATCTCAGAAACCAAACAGCCATGGTGGCATCTGTCCAAAAGGTAAATCTCTTTCTACTTTGGGTTTGTTTTTTCTTATAAGAAATGAATGTAAATGTCTGAAGAAGAAAAAAGTATGTATCTATAGGTCCCCAACAAAACAGTTACGTTTTGCTGGGGACCTATAGCAGAGGAACATTTGAAATGTTTGAGGCTGTGTTCTGACACTTGCACAAAATCCCTGCCTGGAGATGGACTTGCTTGTTTACAAAGCGACTGTCATGGGAAGCATAAACTCATCCCACAAGCATTGCTTTATTTGAATGCTACCTGCTACCTCAATTTCTTATTGCCCCTGCTTAATTTTTTCCGGGAAGATGTGTACATGTCCAAGCATGCACTAGATTATATTTTCCCATCATTTTCATTTTTCAGGTTTATGGGCCAAAAGGCATTATTGGGAATAAAATGTATGGTAAAAGCTAGTGAGTTATTTTCTAGCATTAACTTCATGCAAGTTCAGGCAGGACAGAAACACGTGTCAAAAGGCTTTCTGTTAAAAGTCTCAAAGCTGAAAAGAGACTTGAACTTTCCAGAATATCTAGTTTCTTCAGATTTAAACAGGTATTAAGCATTAACTCCTAAAATACCGTCAACGAAGAGTGGCGTGTTTGCAAGCTAGGAACACTCCAGTGTACATTTGTTCCCTAATAATTGAGAGAAGCATCAGTCAAAGAGATTTATCAAGATGTGTTCCTAAAATTGTGAATCCACAATGGTCTAGCGGTGTCGGATGACTCTTGATATTCTTATCTTCTCTTTCCTAGCTTATTCTAATTCGATACCAGGAAAAGCTGTCTATCTTAACAGTGGCTTAACCAGCACAAAGAACTACGGCAAAACGATCCTTACGAAGGTATTGCAAATTAGGGATACCATTTTAAGGAAATCAGTAATAATTGTTTTTTCTGTGCTAATTTTCTGTTGATGCTTGCTGTTGAAGATGATCTTTCCTACCAACTATGGCGACCGAGCTGCTAAACTGGGGAAAAGGGGTCGGGCTGTCTTAACTGTGGTCAAAACCCTTCTGAGCATTTGGAACCAGGTCCCCTTTCTTCTAATTTGCACATTTTTGCCCAATTTGGTGCTTAAAATCGTAATTGTGATTATATTCACTGTCAGTTACATTTTGTTGGATCAGAGTATAACGATTAAGTACCGTATTTTTAGGAGTATAAGATGCACCGGGGTATAAGATGCACCGGAGTGTAAAACGCACCAAGGTTTTCAAGAGGCAATTGTGAGGGACTAGTGGAGTAAAATCCGCAGGGACTTGTTTGCTTTTGGGTCTAGGATGCCTACAGTTTCCCACTCAACACTACGAGTCTGTCAGGGCTGGGTTTCAACCGGTTTGCACCGGTCCCTGCGATCCGGTTGGTCGCCGAACCCGGAAGTAAGTAACTTCCGGGAACGGCGAAGCCCCCCCCCCGCGCCCGCGCGCGCCCGCACACCCGCGCCCGCTCCTTACCCGGTTTTTTTGAATTTCGCGCTTTCCACGCATGCGCAGAACGCCTGCGTGATCCTCCAGGAGCAGCTGGAGCATCGCGCAGACGCTAATACGCATGCGCGTGCCGCGTGCGTGCGCGAGGACGCCACGTGCATGCGCGAGGACGCCGCGTGCATGCGCGAGGACGCCGCGTGCATGCGCGAGGACGCCACGTGCATGCGCGAGGACGCCGCCAGCCTCGTTCCAACCGATCCGGTTGGAACGGGGCGAGAAACCCATCCCTGGAGTCTGTCCATGTCTTCTGAGAATAAGGAATGTATTCTGACTGATATCCGTGTTTCCCCGAAAATAAGACAGGGTCTTATTTTCTTTTGACTGCCGAAATAAGCACTTGGCCTTATTTTCAGGGAGGTCTTATTAGTTTTGAGCTGCAGGAGGTGGTGAGCATAATCACCTCATGGCTGCTGCTGTGTTGCAATATTTTCAGGGAGGGCTTATTTTAGCGCATGCGCCCAAAAGCCCGACTGGGCTTATTATCCGGGGAGGTCTTATTTTTGGGAAAACAGGGTAGTTGGTTTTCATGGATTGCACTCTGCTATTCTTCCGCCTGCCTGTCTTGCATAGTGACTATTATAAAGGACTTTGTTGATTTGTGTCCTACAATGATGCCAGATGGTTGTAATAATCTGCTGATCGTTTGTGAGACATTTTTGATACATTGCTGTGTTCTTTTCATAGCTTGTGTTGGTTATGCTGTAGTGTCTTGACTGGTCAGGCACTTTTTGCTAAAGTTGCATGGGTATCCATTTTATGGGGAGTTTTTGTATAGGGGGGGCTGCTTCTTTTTTCTGGGGTTCAGGATTGCCGCAGTGCGTTTGTACTTGTCTGAATAATGTTCTCACCCAGCTCCTCTTGTGTGAGGTTGGATTGTTACTTGGTTCATGGAGAACTTGGTTGGTGTGGGTTAGTTAGATCTTGAGATTTGAGATTGAGATTTGAGATTTAGTTTATTTGTATGCCGCCCTTCTCCGGGAGAGACTCAGGGCGGCGAACAACTCAGAAGGGGGAAAGGGGACATAAACACAATGCATGTAATTAAAATACACAAGAATCATACAACCATACAAGTCGAGAGGGGAGGGGAACTCATCAACCCCAGGCCTGCCGGCACAGCCAGGTTTTGACGGCTTTCCGGAAGGCCTGGAGAGAGGTGAGGGTCCGGATCTCTGCGGGGAGTTCATTCCAAAGGGCCGGAGTTGCTACAGAGAAGGCCTTCCCCCGGGTGGTAGCCAGGTGGCATTGGCTGGTGGACGGAAACCGGAGGAGGCTGACCCTGTGTGATCTAACGGGTCTATGGGAGGTAATTGGCAACAGGCGGTCTCTCAAGTACTCAGGTCCAATATCATGAAGATCTGCATTTCTAATTTGCTGTTGTTTCCTTTGCTGATGAGGATAGCCAGGAAAGGCAGTGTGTTGTTGTCTGCTTCCCTTGTGAATTTGTATTCATTGGAAAATGCTGTTGTTCGGTACATGTATCTTCTCTAGTTCATTTTTTTAATGTGACAAATAAATGTGGGAGTGCTGTACATTTCTAGACCTTGCATTACAGTCTGAGCGGTGAGTCATCAGAGTGGTGATCCCATGGGTGTTCCTCTGATTTTTCCATTCAACAGAAATGAGGTAATGAGGCTTACAATTTTAGATATTTCCATATTTGCATCTTCTTCTATTTTTAGGTCTTTAACTCTCTGTAGTGAGGAGTTGATGGAATATTCGCTACCCTCTGTGAGATGTACAAGCTTGTTCTAGGCGGGTTTTTTGGCTATGTTGTATGTTGACCTCTTTAGTAATGATAGCGCTAGATGAAGAGGTGTTGTGGCTCGGCAGAGCCTTTGGAGCTGCTATCAGACTCTGACAGCGGGGGGGGGGGGGCTATGAGTCAGGCCTGGAGGAGGAGGAGGGCCCTGGACAGGGTTCTGACTCCGAGCAGGGCTCAGAGAGACTAGTTGGTCCCCAGGTAATGACTGAGCCTTGGATCAGTGAGAGAGGCTGACACAGAAACCTCCTGTGAGTTGTTTCGGGATGCACACAGGAGAAGGGCTGACCGACCAATTGAGGACTCACAGGAGATGATAACGAGCAGCTGTTGCTCGTTAGGATCTCCTCCTGTGGATAAAAGACTGATGGTGCCATGCCCCGGTTGCAGAAGTCAACGTTCCGTTTCTGTGCTAGTCATCGTTCTCCGTTCGTGTGTAACCATCGAGAAAAGCACTTGGATAAGTGACTTGATTGATATAATCCTGTTTTGTAGCAGTTTATGAGTTAGGACTTTTGCCAGAGCATTTATCTGTGTTTATTTTGGGCTCGCAGCCAGCAAGAGCCGGGACTGATAAAAACATTCCTTTGAATGTTTTGTTTGGCTTTCGTTTCTGAACGGACAAGGTGGGGGTCAGAACAAAGAGGTATGCTGGGCTTATGTATTTTGGGTGTCCACAGAATCATGGCAGAACAGGTCCACAGTTTTTCATCTTCCACTGTTTTTGTTTTTGGTTTTCTTTTACGATTTGACCTTTCTTGATTAGGTCATGATGGGTTCTCTTGATCAGGTTGTCCAGTTTTATATTCTTAGGTTGATATTTACTGGAATGTAGATTTCTTTGTCCCCGAGTAATTCTTTGGATTTTCAATGACCTAATCAAGAAAGGCATAATGTTCTGTATACCCTACATAACCATGTTGTCAGCAGTGGGTTTCACATTTGGTTACCACTGGTTTAACACACGCCTGCTTCCACTCATGGGCTTTGATCGCGTGTGTTCCTTACATGGATGTACCCGGCCTCAAAAACGTGCCTAAATAGGACAGCGTAGAGCTGGCACAAGGTGGGCGAGCCCACCCATGATTTCTGCTACAGGTTCAGGGGAACCGGTCCGAACTGGCTGAACACCACCTCTGCCTGTTGTCTGCTGAGAGGATAGTCCTTGTTTAGCCCTTCTTTAGGTTTTTAAGGTTTTTATGTTTTCTGTTTGAGTTGGTTATGCTTTCCGTTGCACTGACCTGTGGTAGAATTGCTTGTCTTAAGGTTTTTTTTGGATCTATGTGACACGTTCTGTGTTTCGTGTTTTGTCCCCCCTCCTTCGCTCGTTCAAAGACAACAGGCAGACAGACTTAAAAGGAAATAACTTTATCAGTCCTCGGCTCAGACTGGCTGCGAGCCCAAAATAAACATAAATAAAGTCTCTGGCAAGAAGATAACAGAATGCAGAAACAAAACTTTGACAGCACCAAGTTTTCAAGAAGCAAAATCACTTATCCAAGTGTCTCACAAACTCAAACAGGATCGGAACTGAATTCTCCATAGACGAACGACGAACATTGACTTCTGCAACCAGGGCGTGGCACCATCCATCCTTTTATCTCCAAAAGACAACACTAACGAGCCCCAGCTGCATTGTTAAATCTTGCATCCCGACTCAACTCACAGCAAACTTCTGCTGAGTCACAACCGTTTCGTAGGGTGCTTCTACGGCTGCAAGGGATTCTAGCTGATTAGCATTATCCATTTACAGTCGACACTTATCTGGAGGATGTTGTGTACTATACAGTATACAGTGGGCAGCTGGACGCATTCAGATACCTCTTTGCTTCTGGGGTTTAACTTTGAAGAGTTTAGTTTGTTGATTCCTTGGTGCTCTCTGAGCTTGATTTTGCTTGCAAGCGTTTCATTACACAACTAGGTAACATCATCATTTTGTTTCCATTGAACAGGAAGCTGACTTAGTTACTACTCATGAGTTGGGACATAATTTTGGGGCAGAGCACGATCCTGACAGCATGCCACAATGCGCTCCCACCGAAGATCAAGGAGGAAAATACGTTATGTACCCGATTGCTGTGAGCGGGGACCATGAAAACAACAAGGTGTTTGGGTTGTTTTTTTTTTAATCTCCACGTTGTCCCATGTATAAATCATGTCTCCTTATGCGGGGAAAGATCTTTTAAGTTTTATACTTCAGTTTAATTTACCATTGCAAATATTTATTTATTTGTTTGATTGTTAACTTTCTAGGCCGCCCAATCCCGGAGGACTCCGGGCTGCTTACATAGAGAGAGAAAAAAGAAAAGCAAAATAAAAGAATAATTTAAAATTCCCAACACGCATACATTTCTAATCGGGGCTGGACCTTAACAATGAGGTCAACAGCCCCAGGCCTGCCGGAACAGCCAGGTTTTAACAGCTTTTCTGAAGGCCATGAGAGTAGGTATGGTCCGGACCTCTGGGGGTAGCTGATTCCACAGAGTATTCCACAATATTACAGTGTTTCATTGCATTTTTTAAAATACGGACTGGTTTGAGCAAGGGTATCAAAAGAAAGGAAAGAAGGAAAAATGTAAAATCGGGAATAAAGCAATAGAAATCAAGATGGATGCTAGAAATACCTACTCTGGTTCTGAACAAGAGATCCTGAGTTATCACTCAAATGAGAGATATAAACGAGACTGGAAAAAATGGATTGACTATATACAAAATAAATACGGGACCAAGAAATTCCAGTTAGCCTATGCTTAAGATCAGAAATGATTTAAACTGTTTAAAGTTGGTTCAGTAAGAAGAAGCTAAGGTCAATGTAGAATGTCATTAATTTCTTTATTTCTTTTTTCTCAATAGATTTTAGACTGTGTTCGTTAAAAATCCATACCGTGTACGGGTTCTGGGAAGTCGGGGGGGAGGAGGAGGAGGGTTGGGGGGGAGGGAGGGAGGGGTATATATTAGGCTAGACAAGAATTTGGTGGTAAACTAGAATTATTTTGACACACAAAAATTGTACTTCGATGTCTTACGGATTGAGGAATGATGAAATGTTTGTTTTAAAAGAAATAAAACTTTTGAACCGAAAAAAGAGATCCTGAGTTAATGGATCTAATTGATTATGTAATGAGGGGGGGGGGGCTGACAGAGGCCTCAAGTGGGTTAATTTTTATACCAAAGTTTGCAACTACCCACATTTTGCAAATTTACAGCATTTTACAGCTATTGTTTTCCACACTTTCCTGTAACGTTTTTAGATGTTTTCGAACTGCAGCAAGGCATCCATTCTTCAGACCATACAGACTAAAGCCCCAGAATGCTTCAAAGAACGGACCAACAAAGTGTGTGGCAATTCCAGGGTGGACGAAGGGGAGGAATGTGATCCTGGCCTCTTGCACCTTCAGAGCGATCCGTGTTGCACATCCGACTGCAAGCTCAAGCCGGGCGCAAAATGCAGGTGAGGCAGTAGCAAACTAAATAAAAGAAAGCAATTGGCTACCGAAGGAACAAAAAGGAAGGTGGTGGGGTGTGTGTGTGTGCGTGTGTGTGTCACTCGAGTCTTTGTTTTCCTATATTAAAGTCAGCAAACGCCAGTTCTTCGAACAGGAGTTGCAATTCCAGAAAAATTCTCCCATTATGTGCACCAATTCTTTGTATGGCAGTAGAACCTCACTGAGAAAATTAGTACACATGGGAGGGGGCTTAAAATGTGGGGTGAGTTGGAACCTGGTCGAGGTTCGAGGTTCATTTTATTTATATGCCGCCCTATTCCCAGCGGGACTCAGGGCGGCGCACAAACCCAAAGGAGGGGAAGGGAAACACAAAAACTACAACAAAAGTACAGGGCATTTAAAACAACCAACAGCCACACGATTCGAGGGGGGAAGGGAACTCATCGACCCCAGGCCTGCCGACACAGCCAGGTTTTAACGGCTTTCCGGAAGGCCTGGAGAGAGGTGAGGGTCCGAATCTCTGCGGGGAGCTCGTTCCAAAGGGCCGGAGCCGCCACAGAGAAGGCCCTCCCCCGGTTAGTGGCCAGATGACATTGGCTAGTAGACGGAACCCGGAGGAGGCCTAATCTGTGTGATCTAATGGGCCTTTGGGAGGTAATTGGCAGCAGGCGGTCTCTCAAGTACCCAGGTCCAATACCATGAACGGCTTTATAAGTGACGACTAGCACCTTGAAGCGTATCCGGAGACCAATCGGTAACCAGTCTTCCCCATCCAGACTCCCGTAGCCTCCGGGCACTGAGGAAGCACCTCAACAGCACTGCTTGTTGTCCCTAAGGTAGACATCTATAGTGTCAGCAATATACTTAGGGTCGGGATGGCAAACCTGTGGCACGCGGAGCCATTTTGTCAGGGCACGCGAGGCGCTGCCCTGTCAGTTGGCCAGTGCGCATGCGCACGCTGGCCAGCTGAGTTCACCCTTTTTTAAAGCCATTTTTTTGCCCTCCCCAGGCTCCAGAGGCTTTATAGGAGCCTGGAAGGGCAAAAAGAGCCTCCCCCACCACCCGAGGCCCTCCGGAGGCTTCATGAACTTCCTTAAGCCTCCGGAACGCAAAAAACCGCCCCTATGGGCAAACCGGAAGTTAGGGAATGGACTTCTAGTTTTCTCGGAGGGTCGTTTTGAGCGCTCCGGAGGCTTCAGGGACCTTCAGGAGGCTTCCCTGAAGCCTCCGGAGCAGTCAAAACGACCCTCCGAGCAAACCGGAAGTCACTTTGATGGGACAAGGGTCATTTTGACTGCTCCGGAGGGTTCAGTGAAGCTGCCTGAAGGTCTCTGAAGCCCCTCCGGAGGGCTTCCGGAGGGCGGGGCAGACTGTTTTAGCGCTCCCCAGGCTCCTATAAAGCCTCTGGAGCTTGGGGAGGGTGAAAAAAGCATGCAAAAAATGGAGGGTCGCGCCTGTAGTGCGTGCATGCACACTAGGGGGGAGGGTGTTGCGCATTGCATTATGGGTGCGGCACGCCCGCACAGGGGCCCCCCTGCGCTCCCCACTTATGGCACGCAAGCCAAAAAAAGGTTCGCCATCGCTGACTTGGGGCATCTAATGCCATGCCAGTGAATAATGTTACCCATTGGCTTTATCTACAAATGGTAAATAGGAACAGGGAATGAACAGAGCTGCAAAAGAGCCCATGGGGAAAGCAGGAGGCAGGATGAAAATTGCCTAGTGCCGTTTCTGTTTTGTTTTGTTTTTGAAAAAGATTGTTTTTAAAATCTTTGTGGCATTTGTTGTCTTTGCTATTTCTTGGAGTTTTTATCAATTTAGACGTTTTGTTATTTGTGCCCATCTGCTTTAGTGACCGAAACAGCCCCTGCTGTAAGGGATGCGAATTCGAAAGCGCAGATAAGAAGTGCCAGGAAGCTATCAACGCAACCTGTAAAGGGGAATCCTATTGCACAGGTAAGTCCGTTGTTTTCCTACCTTTCGTCCTAAATTATTTTTTGTTTTTAAATTTCAGTTTTTCAATAATACATCCTGTATATTTTGGAGTGGTGCGGTGGGCTAGAGGGTTCCACCACAAAACCGCGGTAGACTAAAGCGCGTGTGAATAAAGCGCGGTGACAAAACCGCACCGTCAAAACCGCGCGACAACAGCGCGCCGACATAACCCTAAAAATAACCCTAAACCTAACCCTAAATCTACCCTAAACCTAACCCTAAACCTACCCTAAACCTAACCCTAAACCTAACCCTAAACCTACCCTAAACCTAACCCTAAACCTACCCTAAACCTAACCCTAAACCTACCCTAAACCTACCCTAAACCTACCCTAAACCTAACCCTAAACCTAACCCTAAACCTAACCCTAAACCTAACCCTAAACCTACCCTAAACCTAACCCTAAACCTAACCCTAAACCTAACCCTAAACCTACCCTAAACCTACCCTAAACCTAACCCTAAACCTAACCCTAAACCTAACCCTAAACCTACCCTAAACCTAACCCTAAACCTAACCCTAAACCTAACCCTAAACCTAACCCTAAACCTACCCTAAACCTAACCCTAAACCTAACCCTAAACCTACCCTAAACCTAACCCTAAACCTACCCTAAACCTAACCCTAAACCTACCCTAAACCTACCCTAAACCTACCCTAAACCTAACCCTAAACCTAACCCTAAACCTAACCCTAAACCTAACCCTAAACCTACCCTAAACCTAACCCTAAACCTAACCCTAAACCTAACCCTAAACCTACCCTAAACCTACCCTAAACCTAACCCTAAACCTAACCCTAAACCTAACCCTAAACCTACCCTAAACCTAACCCTAAACCTAACCCTAAACCTAACCCTAAACCTAACCCTAAACCTACCCTAAACCTAACCCTAAACCTAACCCTAAACCTACCCTAAACCTAACCCTAAACCTAACCCTAAACCTAACCCTAAACCTAACCCTAAACCTACCCTAAACCTAACCCTAAACCTAACCCTAAACCTTACCTTAAGTTAAATCGCGCTTCTGTCGGTGCGCTGTTGTCGGCGCTGTTGTGCTTTTGACATCGCGGTTTTAGCGCCGCGGTGTTGTCGGCACGCTTTTGACGTTCGCGGTTATGTCGTGCCACGGGGCTAGAGGAGGAGCTCTCACCTCAAGAGTCTGTGAGTTCAATCCTAGGAGGATGGTGGTGGTTAAGGAATAGTTCATAAGGATTACGGTAGTTTAAATAAGGCCAGGGACGTACCAATCTCAGGGGAAATGGTATTTCAGGGGGGGAAGGTGCCCTGATAGAGAACTTCCTCACCTCCTGGCTCTTACCTGTGTAATTCAGTGGTAGTCAACCTGCTCCCTACCGCCCACTAGTGGGCGTTCCAGCTTTCATGGTGGGCAGTAGGGGTTTGCTGTAACTCTGCTTTATAAATTTTATAAAGTAAAGTTACTTCCCTACTTTATAAATCACCATTTACTGTGGAACCGGTGGGCGGTTAGAAAAATTTACTACTAACAGAGATACAAAAGTGGGCGGTAGGTATAAGAAGGTTGACTACCCCTGGTGTAATTGATAGGACTGGGAGCATGCCAACTTTGTCAGACAATGTCGGCTGGATAACAATTATAAGGGTTAGGGTACAGACAATCCGGCTTCATACCATGAAGAGCTTTTATAAGTAATTACCAGAACCTTGAATTGCAGCTGGAAGTCTACTGGCAAGCGTTGTAGTTCCTGGAGCAAAAATGTCACACAGGCAGGTCATGGCATGCCCATAACTGCCTAGGCTGCTACATTCTAGACCAGCTACAGCTTCCAAGAGGCTTTCAGGGAAGTGTAGTGCACACTGTTGTAATCAACGCATGAGTGAGTGGGATGTGCAGTGTTCCAGTGGTTCTCCTTTTTAGGATAGGTCCAGTCCAGTGGTGGGTTTCAAAAATTGTTCGAACCTACTCTGTGGGTGTGGCTTCCTTTGTGGGAGTGGCTTGCCGCCCATGTGACCGGATGGGAGTGGCTTGCCAACCATGTGATCAAATATGAAGATGCCGACGACACTTGTCAGAACCACCTTAAATCACCTCACACCCAGCACTGGCATGCATAAGAATATGATGTAAACTTCTTTTTTAAAGGGCATCTTTGGTTTGCGTTAAAACAACTTCAACACACGCAATGTTCTGATTGCACCACAAACGCAGTAGTCATCCTTACCTCTCACAGAGGCACTGAGTTTTATGAATAGGAGCATGATAGTGTAGAATAATCATCTCCAAGGACCAGTGGTGGGTTTCAAAAAACTTTGGAAGCTCTTCTGTAGGTGTGGCCTGCTTTCCGGGTCCACTGGTGGAACCTCTTCTAACCGGTTCGGTAGATTTGACGAACCGGTTCTACCGAATAGGTGCGAACTGGTAGGAACCCACCTCTGGTCCAGTCAATGATGATGGGGGGGGGGGGGGGAGTGAAATTGAGCCAGAGATGCCTCCTATGTGGGACACTTCAGAACGTTGGTCCCTTGTTAAATGTCTACATGAAGCCACTTCGTGTGGTCATCTGTTGGTTTGGCATTCAGTATCATCAGCACATTGCCTTCTGTTGTAGGATTTTGGAGAGGGATACTGAGCAATGCAGACTGCCTAGGCATGGATATAATTGCAGCTGATCCATTTGTAGATTCACACCAGCGCTTATTAAGATTCTGGAATGAAAGCAGCTTTAGTATAAAGTTTTTGTTCCGATCAGTGATTTAGGAGGACTTGATCCCTGAGATCCTTCATCTCGTTCTCCGATGTTTTCTTATTAAAATAGTTTCACCAAAATCAGATGAACAAGGGGAAGGAGAAAATGCTAATCGTGAGGTTTGTTTGTCCTGTACAAGCAAAGATTGTGCAGTAGCATCTTATGAAGAAACTTTTTAATAGTTATAAAAAAATATAAAGCAAAAGAAAGTTTCCCCCTCGGGTTCTTCAGAGAGTAACAGAGCTAAACAAATGTTGGTCTGCTTAGACTTTTCAGTTATTTTGGTGGAAAAGAGAGAATTTAATCTGGTGGTAAACAAGTGATGAAAAAGTGTGCAAAACTCAGCCTATAACGTCATTTACAATTCAGGGGTCTCCAACTTTGGCAACTTTAAGACTTGTGGACTTCAACTCCCAGAGTTCCTCAGCCAGCAAAGCTGGCTGAGGAACTCTGGGAGTTGTAGTCCACAAGTCTTAAAGTTGCTAAGGTTGGAGACCCCTGGTTTATATTATACTTTCATTTGGGAGTTTTTTACTTCGGCTCCTTCTTTTAGTAACATGGTAGGAAGTAACATGGTAGGAACCTCAAACTCAATCCATTTTCACTCCCTAGATTGCAGTGATGGCGAATCTTTTTGACACTAAGGGCCCAAACTAGAAGGTGTGTGCGCGCACCGGAAACCTGAAGACCAGCTGGGCGGTGCGCAAGCGTGCCGGTCACCTTGTCTTCTGGTTTCTGGCACGCATGCACATGCGAAGATCAGCTGGCACATGCACACCAGGGAGATGGTCTTCTGGTTTCAGGTGCTCCTGCATGCTCAAAGACCAGCGGGCGCGCCAGAACCCTGGAAGAGCAGAGGGCGACAGCTGACATGCCTGGAGAGATGGCTCTGCATGCGTGCCACAGGTTCGCCATCACGAACAAGTGATTGTATTTTCCCCCCAATACGCCTATTCTTTTTTTTTAGATATATTTTTATTCTTTTTAAACAAAACAACACATACAAAACAAAGCAAGAGAAGAAAAAAAGAACAACTTTCCTCCATTTCATCAAGCACGTCGTTTGGTTACAAGTTTTTATGCATCAATTCTTAAGATTAAGAATAACATCACTGGTTTTGCATTAAACATAACTGAATATTTCGCTGTCATTGAGCATTATGCGTTCAGATTACCATTAATATTGTTTCATTTGTAACAATCCTTGTTTCCTTGAGTTCATAATTATCTATCAAATAACAATAAGTCTTTGAAAGTAGGAGAGGAAGAAGAAGTGTGGAGGAGAGGTAAGGGAAGAAGAAAGAGGTAAGGGAAGGTGGGTAGAAGGGAGATAAAAAGAAGATGAGGGAGGAAGAGAAAGAAAGAGAAGGAGAGAAGGTAGGAAGGAGAAGAAAGAGGGTAGGAGTAGGGGAGAGGAGGAAGGAAGGAAGGAAGTAGAGAAGGAAGGGAGGGAGAAAAGAAAAGAAAGAGAAAACAAGGTGGTGTCTTAGCAGGTGCGAAGGATGGTAAACAAAGCATTTTAAACTATACCTTATAACCTTCCAAATGGAATAATAATAATATAAGAATGGCAAAGAAAAAGAATAACTATGTGAATGTATATCTATAATCTGTATGTAAGAGAATAAATGACAGTAAAAATATAAAGCATAATATAGGTAAATAATATTTGGTCATAAGTAGCTAAGTTTAAATAAATAAAGAAATGTACATAAAAATGGATAACGAATAAGGAGATTATGAACGCAAGATAGAAATGTATAGAAGGGAAAACACTAACTGCAAAGAAACCGATTCGGAACTGCGGTATGATATACGATGGAACTTATTGTTCCTATGTTGTTTTTAAGTCACGTGTTTGTTTTTGTTGATGAGCTTATGTGTTTAAAATAAATAAAAAAATTATCACCAACAATAAGTCTTTAAAGTATTATAGTATCACCTATCTCTAAGGAGGAAAAGCGAAGATTGGGACAAAGAATCCCCATTGGTTTATAATATACATTCATATTTTCAATTAACCACAATGTCACCAATCATCCAGAATTCCAAGAATGGTTTCCCATTATTGCAAATAACGCCTATTCTGATGTCTGCCACCATTTTGTCCAATCCGCTTGCAGGGAATAGTAGTGATTGTCCTCCCCCTGGGGACGCCATGGATGACACGGTCTGCGTGGATTTGGGGAAATGCAAAAATGGCGACTGCGTCCCTTTCTGTGAGTGGAAGATGGACCTCCGTTCGTGTGCTTGCAATGGTGAGTTCAGCTTCCTGGTCTTGGTTCCTTTGGACCAAGGCTTCTTCCTTTAGCCCAGTGTTTCTCAACCTTGGCAACTCGAAGATGTCCGGACTTCAACTCCCAGAATCCCCCAGCCAGCATTCGCTGGCTGGGGGAATTCTGGGAGTTGACGTCCGGACATCTTCAAGTTACCAAGGTTGAGAAACACTGATATAGAGAGTATGTAAAAGAGACAATCAACCAGGCCAAATGGGAACAAACTCTCAGCTCTCCTTGTACCGGTAGCCCTCGCCTTACAATAATTCACTTAGCGACCGTTTACCAAGGAATATTGGGCATGAATATGGGTGCAGCAGTTAGGGAGAGTGAGCCTCAGTTTACTGGCAGCCCCCTGTCCTCTGAGCTTGAAGTTTCCCTTGATCTTCTTCTCAAGAAACATCTCACCCAGAATTGAGGACAGAATTAAGGACCAAGGCTTCTTCTTTTAGCCCAGTGTTTCTCAACCTTGGCAACTTGAAGATGTCCGGACTTCAACTCCCAGAATTCCCCAGCCAGCATACATACATCATACATACATACATACATACATACATACATACATACATACATACATACATCTTGGATTTGAAGTTCTGATGGCCATGTCCCCCAGTCACATGATCACATTTGGGGGTGCTTGGCAATCAGCCGCATCCATGACTCTTTGCAGTGTCCAACAGTCATCTGATTGTGATTTACATTTTTTTTTTGCCAGAGACTTCTGGCTTCTGGTTAAAAAAAAGCACCCCTTGAGAACGATGGATTCATTTCATGACTACTGTGCTCACTTTATGACCTCTGCATTCACTTAAGAACCACTGGGGGGGGGGGAAATTAAAATTAGGTCAATTGTGCAATGCGTGAGAATGATTAGAAAGATCATTCAAAGAATGATCTGTTTGCTGTTACAAACATTTCTTTCCTGATTATTTATGTGTCCTGTTGTTTGTGTGACAAAGCTGGTTTGCAGTTTTAGTTTTTGAGATCTAATGTAAGCCGTAAAAACTTGGCTGAAAACCGTAAAAACTTGGCTGTTCCAGCAGACATGGGGCTGTTGACCTCACTGTTGAGGTCCGGCCGCGACTAGAATGAATGGATGAGGGGTGTCTGTTGTTTTAAATTGTTTTGTTGTTATGTGTTTTTTATATTTCTTGTAAGCCGCCCGGAGTCCTTCGGGATTGGGCGGCATATAAAAACTCCAAATAAATAAATAAGGATTTATTCTCACCCCGCCCGAATGTTGAATGAATGTTGTGTTTTATAGTTAATTTTTTTATTCACGTTTCTTTTATGTCTTGTTTTGCACTCCCTTCCCCCATTGTTGTAAGCCGCCCTGAGTCCCCTCAGGGAAAAGGGCGGCCTATAAATGTTCAATAAATCTACAAATCTACAAATAAAACTCCAAATAAATAAATAATGCAACACTGTTTTAGTTGGGCTTAGTTACAAAAGGAAGCTTTTGTATGACATCAAGTTGTGCTTCATTGTCTAGGATTTAATGAAATTCCATAGTTAGTCTTGTTATGTTGGATGGGCTGCACAGTATTTTCACTTTATGAAAACATTGGTCGTGATGCTCACATATTTCATCTTTATGATCTGGATAAGTATAACCAGAGAGAGATATGATTAACGATAGAAAATGATTTCCTGTGTGAAATAAGATGGTTAAGAGCCAAAATAACCTTCCCTTAACTGCTTTTAAAAAATTTTTAATTTCAGAAACAGATAACTCCTGCAAAATCTGTTGTCGGGATAAGTCTAAGAAGTGCGTCCCTTATCGTGATGACGACCAGAACTTCTTATATTTGAGGAAGGGGAAGCCCTGCACTGTGGGGTTCTGTGACACGAATGTGAGTATGCGTAGAATGATCCGTGTGTATTCTCTTTTTATCCGTGGCACGACAAAACCGCGCTCCACTAAAGCGCGCCCGATTAAACCGCGTCGCTGACGTCATCAGCAGGGCGACAACAGCGACCGCAGAGAAAGAAGGGCGCTTTAAATAGCGCTTTGAAAGCAAGCCGATTCACGTTAAGGTAAGGGTTAGGTTTAGGGTTAGGTTAAGGGTTAGGGTTAGGGTTAGGTTAAGGGTTAGGGTTAGGTTTAGAGTTAGGTTAAGGGTTAGGTTAAGGGTTAGGTTTAGGGTTAGGTTAAGGGTTAGGGTTAGGTTAAGTGTTAGGGTTAGGGTTAGGTTAAGGGTTAGGGTTAGGGTTAGGTTAAGCGTTAGGGTTAGGGTTAGGTTAAGGGTTAGGGTTAGGTTTAGGATTAGGTTTAGGGTTAGGTTAAGGGTTAGGTTTAGGGTTAGGTTTAGGGTTAGGTTAAAGGTTAGGTTTAGGATTAAGTTTAGGGGGTTAGGTTTAGGTTTAGGGGTTAATTTTAGCTTTAGCGTTTGCAGCGTGCTTTTTTCGTCGCGCTGTGATGACGTCAGCTACGCGGTTTCGTCGAGCGCGCTTTAGTCGAACGCGGTTTTGTGGTGGAACCCTTTTTATCTATCCTTGGATATTGGCCCCACCTTCTAGAGATTTTATTCCTCTCTTTCTTTTTAATCTTTGTTGGTGTGTTCTACAATACACCACGGGTAGTTGTCAGTTTAATGACCATTCTTTCCAGCAATCGTTTGAAGTTACAATGACACCGAACCAAGAAAGGTATGGCTGGTCCTCTGAATTGTGAACGTTGCAGCACTCCTAGGGTCATGCGAATGCGATTTGGGTGCTAGGCAACTGGCTTGCAATTAAGATGATTGCAGCATCCCAGGCTCATGTGATCGCCATTTGCAACCTTCATTGCCAGCTTCCAACAAGGAAAGTCAGTGGGGGACCCAGCTAGAGGCTGTAAATGGTAATCGTGTGACATACCTAAAAATCTTGTGGGGTTCATTGTGCAACCACAAGGGCAACTGTTGTCAGTGGTCAGTGCAGTCACGTGACATTGTGCTTTATGACCGCTTCACTTAATGATGCTGCTCTGGATTCTAATTACCATTGTTAACTGAGAATACCTGTATTAGCAGTTGTTCTAGGACCAAGATATCCTGTAGCTTTTGTTACGTTTTTGCTGACGATTGCATTTTATTTTTATCCATTTTATTTCTTTGTTAATAGCAATAGCAGTTAGACTTATATACCGCTTCATAGGGCTTTCAGCCCTCTCTAAGCGGTTTACAGAGTCAGCATATCGCCCCCACAGTCTGGGTCCTCATTTCACCCACCTCGGAAGGATGGAAGGCTGAGTCAACCTTGAGCCGGTGAGATTAGAACAGCCGAACTGCAGATAACAGTCAGCTGAAGTGGCCTGCAGTACTGCACTCTAACCACTGCGCCACCTCGGCTCTTTTAATGCCCATTTTTCTGGCGCTAGCTATATTTAGCCCTAGGAGCAAATAATTTCTTCTCTACTAGATCTCCTTTGTAAGGGCTGCTCCCTGCTGAGTGGTTGGGATCGGAAAAAAACATCCAGTATTTTCCATGTTACATGGAAAATGTGTGTGGGGGTGGAGGTGCATGAAAGAGGGAGAGAGAGAGAGAGAGAAAGAAAGAAAAAGAAAGAAAGAAAGAAATTTGGTACAGGGTGTTGCCAAGATAATTAAATTTGTAAAGGATAATTAAATTTGGCCATACCAAGCAGTATCCAATGCACTTTGCATTGGAAAGAAAGCTAAATAGTCCACTGTGCATAAAGATGTCTAAATAACTTGATTTGATTTGATTATATTTATATGCCGCCCTTTTCCCCCGAAGGGGACTCAGGGCGGCTCACAACTCAAATCAGGGAAGGGGAGGTACAGACAGAAAATAAAAGACAAAACATAACAATACATAATTTAAAACACACAACAGTCATACCAATTCGAGACAGGGGCAACAGCTCTTTAGCCCCAGGCCTGTCGGAACAGCCAGGTTTTAAGGGCTTTGCGGAAGGCCTGGAGGGTGGTGAGGGTTCGAATCTCCACGGGGAGTTCGTTCCAGAGGGTCGGAGCAGCCACAGAGAAGGCTCTCCTCCGAGTAGTCGCCAGTCGACACTGGCCGGCGGATGGAATTCGGAGGAGGCCTAATCTGTGGGATCTAATCGGTCTAGTGGAGGTGATTGGCAGCAGGCGGTCTCTCAAGTACCCAGGTCCAATACCATGAAGGGCTTTATAAGTGACGACTAGCGCCTTGAAGCGTATCCGGAGACCAATAGGCAGCCAGTGCAGCTTGCGGAGGATAGGTGTTACGTGGGTGTACCGAGGTGCACCCACGATTGCTCGCGCGGCTGCATTCTGGACAAGCTGAAGTCTCCGAATGCTCTTCAAGGGCTGCCCTCTTCAAGGGCTGCCCCATGTAGAGCACGTTGATCAAGCCAGTATCCCCCCCCCCCATGCGCCCCATCCCTTCCTCTATTCTGTCATGTTTTGAGGTGTAATTAAGGGAAAGAAAACACAGCAACAAAGCCTGTTTTGTAATGAAATTTCAAAGCCACCATTAGTCCTTCATTTTCTTATTTCAAATTGATTAATGGTCTGGTTTTCTAGTGACTTGACTCACTAACAAGCTTTGTTGCGCTTAACGTGCCTTTTCTGCTTCTCACTATTCTTCAGATAGGTTGTTCTGTCGCTAGGATGAAAACCTGGTTTTTCTAAGCCAGCATTGTGTCTTACAGGGCAAGTGTGACAAGCGTGTGCAGGATGTGATTGAAAGACTTTGGGTTTTCATCGATCAGCTTAGCATCAATACATTTGGTAAGATACGCATCTTCCAGTGCTTGAAATCTTAGTTTCAGCTCATCTTTTCCATTTCATGCCACATTCCGCTGGCTTTTTGAAATGAGAAAATAAAACAGTTTTGTCAATAAATTTAATAGCATGAATATATTTGATATTGAGCTGGTTATTTAAATCAGTGTTTTTCAACCTTGGCAACTTGAAGATGTCTGGACTCCAACTCCCAGAATTCCCCAGCCAGCGAATGCTGGCTGGGGAATTCTGGGAGTTGAAGTCCAGACATCTTCAAGTTGCCAAGGTTGAAAAACACTGATTTAAATCATGGGTGTTCAACCTTTTGGTTTGCCTGGGCTGCGTTGATTGAAGAGGAATTGTCTTGAGCTGCCTATAAAATATATTAATATAATTAATGTATATAAATAATTTTAAAAATCACATGATGTGAAAAGTTTACCATCTTGTGGAGCTGCACTAATAGCTGTGCAGGGCTGCATGTGGCTCATGTGGGCCATGATTTCGACACACCTGATTTAAATATTTGTCTTAACTAGTGCACCTAAGGTTTTAATAAAACAAACAATGTTCTTCCTCCACCCAATCGTAATAATTCTGGATTTATAATCCAATCATGGAAATTCTGGCTACGATAATAGATCCCTAATTGGCATCAATCCTGTTGCTATACAGGGCTATGCAAATTGAAGGAACAGGTTTGCATGTATTCCAAGGGCAGTGGGACAGCTTTTTAAATATTATGCAAAAAAAAAAGGCTTATAATTTGTGTAACTATTTAACCAGCAAAGGTAAAGATGGCTTGTTTCCATTTCCACGTTTTGCTGATCCTTCTCAATGAATTAAATTGACGTATAAGAAGACAGTATTGAATGCATAGCCTGGAGAAATGTCTAGCTTCCCATTTTCCATTCTTTACTGATAGAAAAATCTCTTTAAGGTTGATAATTTATTTCCTGATGTTTAAGGCACTTCAGTTATTTGAACGTAATATGATCCTATTTTGTTCACATTGCACTAATCCATTGGTAAAAAGACATAGAAAAAATTACCTGTTGTATTAGCTTTGGCACTTTTTTCCATATTCACTATTTCTAAGGTTGCTAGAATTTGATGTCTTTTCTGTTTTAAACAGGGAAATTTTTAGCAGACAACATAGTAGGATCTGTACTTGTATTCTCCTTGGTATTTTGGATTCCTCTCAGTATTCTAGTACACTGTATGGTAAGTTTTAATTTAAACAGGTGCCTTAAATTCAAGTAAACAGTAGACGTTTAAAAAAAATTAATTGACTTCAAAGTTTATAGTAAATTTATAGTAAAAAAATATTGAGTACCTAATTACGAAAATCAGTGCTGAGTATTTACACATTTGATACTTAGATCTTTTCACAGTAAAAGTATTCCCTGTTTATTCATTTCCCTCCTTCCTCCCCCATCTCCAGTAATTTGGGGATGTTTTGATTCCTCAAAATTGGCTTCCTTTTCAGAACTCGAGGTTTTAAAAGAAATCATTATTTAAAAACACCTTTTTTTAAAAAGCAGGAAGAAGCATATTTGCTAGTTAATTTGAAATTGTTTCCAAAGTTATAATAACTTGCTTAGTGATTGACGTAACTCCCCAGGAGTTCTGATTAGTTGTAAAACAATGATTTCTTTATTGAAGTAAAGATACGATTTCTCCCTTTTTTAACAGGACAAGAAATTGGACAGGCAATATGAAGAAAACACCAAATCTCTGTTTGGTCCAAGTGTAAGTTTGCTTGAATTAATACTTTTAGTGCTGTATTTGTTGACAACAAACTTTTCATCAGGTAGTCCTCAACTTATGACCAATAATTTAACAGCAATTCAAAGTTACAACATACTCAAAAACAGTTAGTTATGACCATGAATTACAACTGCCATACCACCCCTGTAGTTGTGTTATAATTGCATTTTGGGCATTTTAGCAACTGGCTTGCAGCATCCCACAATCACATAATAGCAGTTTGTGACTTTTGCTACATCAAAAAATACCCACTGAATAAGCTGGCTCCAGATTTATTACCACGTGATTTGCTTAACGACAGGTGGTTCACTTAATGACCACCATAACAATCATAAAATTGATCTCTGGTTATGTGGTAACTCAACTTATGCCTGCAATGAGTTACAACAAAATTTCCCAAATTTAATTGTCCTAATTCAAGGGCTAACTGCAAAATGTATAGTAAGTTGAACAAAAAAAAGTCAACCTCTATTGGATAGGAAGCTTAAAGTTTAAATAAATCATGTAAGTTATAATGTCATGTTTTTGAATCATGTTTTTAAAAAGCTACGAAGTTGGGTTTACAACAGGGGTGTCAAACTCAAGGCCCGCGGACTGGGGTGCTTAGATCTGGTCCCTGGGGTTACCCTGGAAACAGCAAAGGACCAGTCCGCGGTGTCTCCGCCAGTGAAAAGGAGCTCAGGAGGGCCGTGCTGGGCGCTTGCCTTCTGCTGCCGAGGGCTCTGGACAGTTTGCCGTCATCTGGGGGGTCCTCCGTGTGGGCTGAGAGGGATGGCGAGGCTTCTCTGGAGGACGAGGGTTTGGTGCTCCCCCTTGTGTTTTCTTTTGATGCTGGAGAGAATGGATCCTCCAGCCCCGCCTGGGCCACCACAGGTACCTCCAACACAAGGGACGTCGAGCTGGCCGTGCCCGCCCTGACCCCGCCACCCCCTGAGGTCAAACACAACCCTAATGCGGCCCTCAATGAAATCGAGTTTGACACCCTTGGGTTACAAGAACCCAATCCGTTTCCGAAAGATATTATTTCCAGGAAAAACTTGTTCATCCAATTCTCAATCTAGAACAACTTCAGAACTCTACCATTTCTGAGTTACTTGAGATCATAAATACCTTGTGTTTCCTGCATGAGGATAGGCTACTGGCGTTCTTTCTTAATTTCGTTCAAATATATTTTAGCTTATGTTAGTTTCAATTCATCCTACGGTAGTTGTAACTTTATCATAGCTCCCTGTTTAAAAGTAACCTTGTAGGAATTAAGTAGTTTCATACTATATACAACTTCCCTACAGCCCATTGTAGCGAAGCTTTTAAATGGTCATCTTTTATTAAAAGTCCGGAGGTGTGTAGGGGCCAGAATTCTCTCAGGACTTGCCCTCTTACCACATATACAGGATATGTGTTAGCGGCCCTTAGAGGCAGGCATTCTGTGAACGCTATCAGGCCTGGGAGCATCTTTTGCATTGGGCCTTCAGGCCTGCCACATTCAATGCTTTGGGGAAATGGGAGGGGGGATTATATGGAGTATGGGAGATATATAATAATAACATTCCTTTCTCAGAGAGTCAAGGACATCTTGCCCTGCAGCTGCGATAGTGTCACTAGGAGGTGTTGTGGCCCTGTAGGAGCCCTTGGAGCTGCCACCAGACTCCGACAGCGAGGGGCCCTATGAGTCGGCTCTGGAGGATGTGGAGGACCCTGGACAGGGTTCCGACTCCGAGCACAGCGCAGAGAGGCTGGTTGGCCACCAGGAGGCGCCTGAGCCTTGGAGCAGTGGGGAGGAGACAAGGGAGTGTGATCCTGACGTCATGCATTGGAGCAGTGGGGAGGAGACAAGGGAGTTGGTCCTGGATGCCCGGCAACGGAGGGCTAATAGGCGTAAAGAACAGTTACGCAGTTACAGGAGATAATTGAACTCAGCTGGTGGTCATTAGGCTCCTCTCAAGACTATAAAAGGAATGACTTTCCACACGCTCGTCGCAGGAATCAACGTATTTATTAGAGCTGGAGAAGCTATCGTGGCTAGCTTGGCAGGCTGGCTTGCTGCCAAGGTTAGTCTGTGCTGGCTTGCTGCCAAGGTCTGGTCTGTGCTGGCTTGCTGCCAAGGGCTAGTCTGTGTTGTTAAATCCTTGAAGTATCTTTGTCTCGGCGTGCTTTGGTGTATGAAGGGGGGGGGGTCAGAACAGGGAGGCATCTCCAGTTGGGATGGTTTCTGATTGGGACATGTGACAGACATGTGGGTGCTGGGCAAGAGCTTGGACTTTCATTTGAGTGGGGGAAACCTGGAAGCTTTCAGATTCGGGTTTTTCAAGATGTGCCAATATAATATCTCTGTCAGCCTCTGCTTTGCTGCTGCTTCGGCTGCCATTGCAACGGGGAGGGGGGGCATGGTATTTGGGAGGGGTTTACTAATTGTGCTGGAGGAAGGTTCTGGAGTTCTGCTGCCTGTCGGACTGCGCATGCGGAGGAGGTTCCTGCCAAGGCCAACGGCACCGACATTCCATCTCGGTGATGCCTTTTGAAGTTATCTCACACCTGACACTTGGGAGAATTATGATTGGACTGTAACTGGGATGCCAAGGGGTGGGGAATGGGTTATTTTATATATCACTCGCTTTCGCGCCTAAATAATCAGTCTTCGCTTTGCTACGCTTCTAATCATTTATAATTAGTAAAAGTACACTTGATTTCTATCAATGGAGTCTCGTGGTTTTCTTTCCTAATTACTCAATGAAGAGGTGCTGACAATCTCTAATAAAATGGAACTTTAAGGAACTTCAAACTTCAGAATCTTCTTTCGTTGGGGGTTACCTGGAACCCTGACAAACACTTTGCTCGGATGATGTAACAAAGCAAGCTTGTTAAGGAAGACCTTTGCCATCCTCTTCCGATTAACGTACGACCTGCTTGTTCTCTTGCAGAACGCCGAGATGTTGAGCAGCATGGATTCGGCCTCCATCAGAATCATCAAGCCTTTCCCCGTTGTGCCGCCGGCAAGTCGGCACCAGCCTTTGCAGACCATCGTGCCGGTGTCTGTGGCGGCGGCGCCCCCGAAACTGGATCACCAAAGAATGGACACCATCCAAGAGGATCCAAGCACAGACTCCCACATGGAGGAGGATTGCTTTGAGAAGGACCCTTTCCCCAACAACAGCACAGCTGCCAAATCGTTTGAAGACCTGACGGAGCATCCGGTCACCCGGAGCGAGAAAAACTCTTTCAAACTGCAGCGCCAACATAGAGTAGACAGCAAGGAAACCGAATGCTAGTCTCTTGCCTTCTTGGCTGACGATTCTCCTGCGCAAAATTTAAGTTCAGATAGTTGATCTCAAGCCATTTCATTATATCCTCTGCCTCTCTGTGTGGTCTGCATTTGTATATTGGGGGGAAAAAATCGAGGAAGTGAGCAATTGCAGATGTTAGCCATATGATCTTCCTGTGACCGTGACCCGTCAAAACCGCGGAGGACAAAATCGCGCTCGACGAAAGCGCGCATTTGACATCATCACAGCGCGACGAAAAAAATTAAAAATTGAAATAAAATTAAAATTAAAGCAAGCCGATTCACATAAAGGTAAGGGTTAGGGTTAGGGTTAGGTTAAGGGTTAGGGTTAGGTTTAGAGCGTTAGGGTTACGTTTAGCGTTAGGTTAAGGGTTAGCGTTAGGTTTAGCGTTAGGTTAAGGGTTACGTTTAGGGTTAGATTTAGGGTTAGGTTAAGGGTTAGGTTTAGGGTTAGGTTTAGGGTTAGGTTTGGGGGGGTTAGGGTAAGGTTTTCGCTTTATTTTTACATTTTTCGATCACAGCATGATGTTTTCGTCGCGCTGTGATGACGTCAAATGCGCGCTTTCGTCGAGCGCGCTTTTGTCCTCCGCGGTTTTGTGGTGGAACCCCTGTGACATCAGTATGAAAGAGTCCAGCCTCAAAGCATAAAAAGTGAAGTCAGATATATTGAGTTTATTCTGACTCTTTGGTATTCTCAAATTGAACCTACCCTTCAGTGGGTGGAATCAAGCCATAATCTCTCTGACCCAGGATTTCCGTATCTTTAAGTATTTTTATAACGTGCCTTCTTGGTATTAAACAGCGCTGCTAAGGGAGATTTCTTTTCCCCCTTCCAGAATAGACCTTCCAAATAAATGAAGTCGTCTTTTATTAAAGAATTCAGGAATGCTGCGAAGCAGTATTTTTTTTTTAATGAAAGATGAAGAGAACCTTTCAATTTAATTGGTAATTAGGAAAGGCTGAGATTTCAGCTAAATTTGAAGGGAGTATCGTAGCCCAATTACTTCAATGCGAATCTTGGAGTCTGAGTAATGTTTTCCGAATAAACTATAGTGGGGCTTTAATTACAGTGTTCTGATCGGAACCCGACAAGAAGTTAAATCAAATTGAGATAGAAGCAGTGTTTTCAGTTATTTTCAGATTTGTATGCCCCTAGCAGCGTGCTGGATGTTAATTTCTGATGCAAAACGGAACAGCTTAAATCAGTGTTTCTCAACCTTGGCAAACCTGAAGATGTCCGGACTTCAACTCCCAGAATTCCCCCAGCCAGCATTCGCTGGCTGGGGGAATTCTGGGAGTTGAAGTCCGGACATCTTCAAGTTGCCAAGGTTGAGAAACACTGGCTTTAAATGTATAATTGTCATTTCACTTTGTGAGGAAGGAATGTAGAGGACTGTATTTCAAACCATGCCAGTCTACAGTATCCAGGGCATCTGCATGTTGTTTTGGCTGTGGCGCATTTCCTCGTTGCATTTTTACAGCTGATTTGCTTCCCTGCGGAAGTAACAGCTGTGGGTGCAATTGAGGAAAAAGACTTGAGTATCTTGCTACGCAGGGCTCCTTCGCCACTGACTTATCTCCGTCCGGATCTCCGCCAAGTGCCAATTGCTGCCAATTGTGGCTTTTTGTGCTGAGGGAGCAAAAGCAGAAACGGCACAGCCCTCTCCTTTTAAATCGGAAGGGATCTGATTTCAGGAGTTGAGGCAGTGCACGTAGAAGCGGTTGGCTCACAATGAAAAGGGTAGCATTATTTCCGATTGCACATCTAATCATGTCCAAAGTTATTCACCGTATAGCACACAACGGCTCGGGAGCTGGTCCACATATCAGGGGGGAAAAAAAAGACTGATGAAAAATTTGTATTTTGTAGCATCTAATTAACAAACCTTTTCCTTTTTTCCATGGATATTTGTTACACTACTTGAATTTGTGTCCCTGGGGTAATTTTTACCGATATTCTGTTAAACCTTTGAGATTCGATGCCAACCTTTGTATGAGGAGTAAGAGCTCCCATTGCCACGTAATAAAATGATTTTCTAAAATATATTGAAATACGAAACTAGTTGGTGTTAATTAAAGCTTCAAGTTTTTCAGGCCCTGGAGATGTCAACCCTGGATGGGTTCCTAAAGCTAAATAAGATCAGGCCCGGTTATACCTGAATAGGGCAGAATCAGCAAGAATCCCTAAACTGTAGGCTAGCCCAGTGTTTCTCAACCTTAGCAACTTGAAGATGTCTGGACTTCAACTCCCAGAATTCCCCAGCCAGCATTCACTGTGCTTTGCAATTTTTAACAGGCAAATTGCCCTACCTCTGCCGGTCATGACAAAAATTAGAAAACTCAGCAATTCTGTGTGACTATGTACAGAGGTCTAATAATTGGGAATGCAGGTTCATATCAGTATACTCTCCTAAGAATTGGTATCAACGATTGTGGGGGAAAAAAAGAGGAGATTTTATTTTGTATCTACAAAACCTATGGATGTTATTCTTTTTATTGCTTCTTAGCAGTGGGGATGCCCAGGAAAGTAGCTTCAGGGCAGAGATGATCTACATCACGCCAGTAGGGAAGCAATCGAGGAAGGCTTGACAATTTTTTTTCTAGGAGTGTCCAAAGCTGGTTTGCTAGAAAAGTATTTCCTTTTTCTGATAAATGGAGTCCATCTGACAGGTAACAGCCGAAGTCCTAAAGCAGAGATTTCACAAAAGATTGTAAATTGTTGTAAATTGTTCAGATGACTTTACAGAAAGAAACTTAAGCCAAAAATACAGGCAGTCCTCAACCCACGACCACAATTGAACCCAACATTTCCGTTCCTAAGTGAGACATTTGTGAAATGAGTTTTGCCCCATTTTACCACCTTTCCCGCCAGAGTTTTTTACGTAAATCACTGCAGTTGTTGTTAATAACACAGTTGTTAAGTAAGCCTGGTTTCCCCATTGACCTGGCTTGTCAGAAGGTCACAGGAGGTGATCCCGTGACCCCGGGACACTGCAACTGTCATAAATGTGAGTTGCCAAGCATTTGATTTTTGATCGCGTGACCATGGGAACGCTGCAATGGTCATAAGGGTGAAAAACGGTCGTAAGCAGAGGTGGAAATGGGCCTGCCCACCTACCCCAGCTCTATGCTGTCCTTTTTAGGCATGTTTTTTGAGGCCGGGCACATGCGCAGAAGGCACGGGCACAAGCAAAGTGCATGCCCCCAAGGCCAGGTGCATGAGTGGAAGAGGCGCATGGGCGTGCAAAGCGTGTGCATGGCAAACCAGTGGTAACAAAATGTGAAATCCACTGCTGATCGGTAAGTCACTCTTTTCCTGCAGTTGTAATTTTGAATAGTCACTGAATGAATTATTGTAAGCTGAGGACCGTGACCCGTCAAAACCGCGCCCGACTAAACCGCGCCCGACTAAACCGCGTCGCTGACGTCATCAACAGGGCGACAACAGCCAGCGCGGAGAAAGAAGGGCGCTTTAAATAGCGCTTTGAAAGCAAGCCGATTCAACTTAAGGTAAGGGTTAGGGTTAGGGTTAGGTTTAGGGTTAGGTTAAGGGTTAGGGTTAGGTTAAGGGTTAGGATTAGGTTTAGGGTTAGGTTAAGGGTTAGGATTAGGTTTAGGGTTAGGTTAAGGGTTAGGATTAGGTTTAGGGTTAGGTTAAGGGTTAGGGTTAGGTTAAGGGTTAGGATTAGGTTTAGGGTTAGGTTAAGGGTTAGGATTAGGTTTAGGGTTAGGTTAAGGGTTAGGATTAGGTTTAGGGTTAGGTTAAGGGTTAGGTTTAGGGGGGTTAGGTTTAGGTTTAGGGGTTAATTTTAGGTTTAGGGTTTACAGCGTGCTTCTGTCTCCGCGCTGTTGTCGCCCTGTTGATGACATCACCGACGCGGTTTAGTCGGGTGTGGTTTAGTCGAGCTCGGTTTTGTCGGTGAACCCTGAGGACTACCTGTGTTAATCATTGTTCAACTAATTTGCCAGTCTGCAAAATAGAACATGATGAGCTTCTAAGGGAGACTGTGCACCCAGTAAGGAAATCAGCTTCCCTTTGCTGTGTACACTGTGCAATGACAATCTCAAGAAATCACACCTGGTCTCCTTTTTGCATAAGTGTCCACAGGTCGATGACATCAGCGCCACATTCTTCAGCTACTTTCACACAAGCCTTCGCGTATTCCCCCGTGACAGAATTTAGCCGATTTAATTTTTCACCTGTTGGAGAATGAGGGGGAGGGGAAATATATCAAACTTAAAAGCTCAGGTTTTGCTTTTTGAGTAGCAACATGGATCAGAAATGGATCCAGGTGATGCAACTCACCACCCTTAGGCTTTAACGGCGTAAAGGTAGTCCTCGTTTAACGACCCTCAACTGGAATGAGCAACTTGGTTGTCAAGCTAAGCGGTTGCTAAGTGGAACTACGAAGGCGCTTCAGCATTCCTTTGCTTTATAGATTTGGAAGGTCATAAATGCGGGGATTGGGTCACAAATCACGGTCACAACTGAAAACAATTGCTAAGCAAGACAATCACTAATCCAGGGGGAGACCTGTAATTATCTAAGATAGAGGGTGAAGGTGGACAAACCAAATAACAATATAATTTCTTCATGGAGGAACTCATATGTCTCTGGCTCCTGTCCCACCCAGATGTTGACATGGGCAACGTTTGGAATTTAAAGCTTGGTTTAATTTAGATCCAGAGTTAATTTTTGCTATTCTCATTACTTCCAATCTATTGATCTGTTGGAACGAAAGCATGTAAAAATCAGAATTGTTCTTGGATATCCTTCCAAAACCCTAATAAAATGGAAATAAAATTAAGCGTTAGGAGAAATGTCACAGAAGATGGAAGGTGAAAATGGGATGGTTCCAACTAGCGGCCACAAATGCATCCTTCCAGGAGAGGCAGCTGGATAATGAATTGGAAAACTGTGATTGGGCCAGCCTAGACCCACCTCCATCCTACTGCGATCATGTGACTTAGTGCAGCGTGTACTCAGCCCGCCCTCTGCTTCCCACTGCACACATAGACAAAGAGATGTAACATGAGCACTGAGCTGAAGTATATTTATACAGAAGAAACTCATTACTTTATTACAGAGGAGGAAACAAACATGGCCTCTGGCCATTGCTGCTAAAGAGGCTGAAATGGATTCTGAAATCCAGGCTCTGTGCATTCTTCCTTGCTCACTTGCTGTATTTTGAATTTTTGCATATGAATTCATAACGGAAGGGGGGGTTGAATGTGCCATATATGAATGAAAAACCAAGTTATGTAACAGTTCTCCAATACCAGGAGTCCTGCCTTAACTGGATTCTGTGGTGACATTACAATCCAAAAACATCCAGACATTTTGCTAACCAAATTAAATCTGGTACCCATTTTTCTTTTTCCCAGCAAGAGCTATCGGAACAGACAAGACTCAATATAAATATAAGTATAGCGTAGAACCACTGTTGAGTACAGAGAATCCCTTTGCTGATCACAATTTCACATCCAGTAAAGCTTAGAAGCTAAATTTTGCCCTCATAGCTTCGCTGGAGATGATTTTGAGCTACTACGTTGTTTTCGTTGTTTTTTTTAAAGCTATTTTCATACAGTTGTATACTCTGGTTCCAATTTTAAGATGGAAATAAATAAACCATACCAACGGTCAGTTCATTTTGCAAAAAATAAAAAAAAGAGATGAATAGGATAAATTTGGCAGAACTAATGGAAAAAGACTAGGCCGAATGTTCCATTCCTGGTATAACTTAACTAGGTAGAACACGGAATAAATCGTGCAAGGAAAGTTTGCCAATTCTATTCAAGTAGAAATTTAAAAAAAAAAATCCTCACCTTTAGCCACACACTCTTTTTCCCAACTAGCTTCATGGAGGGGTGGTGGGGTCACTAATATAATGTCCCGTTTGGATATGTCCACCGAGTTGAGGTAGCTTATCATACTTTTCAAATTGTCAGCATATTCCTCCAGTGGAACGTGCTGCCTCGGGTTCTCATCTGTGTAACAAGATAACAGGAGTTAACTTTCTAGTAGTAGTTGTGCTCTGCTCAGGTTTTGTTCCTTACACAGCCCTTCTCAAGCTGGGAAAAGGGAGCACAGTTGAGAAAAATTGGGATTGGGGGGTGGTGGGGAAAGCAAAAAGCTGCCTTCCTAAATACATTTTCACAAAGCAAAGAAAGTGCTACAAAATCAATGAGGCACGATGAACACTGAGAAAGACAATGGTTTTGCTGTTTCCTTGAAAGACGCTGGCCCCTCCCAGCATGGACTTTTTGAAGGAAAATGCAGTCAGCTGCGGGCTCAGCTATACAGCCCTGGATACCAAGAATGGGTTCACCGACAAATGCGCGCCGACAAAAGCGCGTCATCAGCAAACAACACCAAAACGTGAAAACAACATTAACAACCCTAACCCTTACCCTAACCCTAATCCTAATCTAAAAACCCTAATCGTGCTTTTGTGGGCACGGTTTTGTCGGCAGCCTTTAGTGGGCGCGCATTTGTCGGGTCACCCCAAGAATGCTGATTCAGCAGCCTGGGAAGCAATGAAAGAGCATCTCAGTAACACACACTCTAAAAGCCTTTGTTGAAATTCAAGCAAGCCATTGTATCAGAGGTGGTATTCAGCGGATTCTGACCAGTTCTGGAGAACCGGTAGCGGAAATTTTGAGTAGTTTGGAGAAACGGTAAATACCACCTCTGACCGGCCCCGGCCCCATCTACTCTCTGCCTCCTGAGTCCCAGCTGATGGGGAGGGAATGAGGATTTTTCAGTAACCTTCCCCTGCCACACCCACCAAGCCATGCCCACAGAACAGGTAGTAAATATTTTGAATCCCACCACTGCATGGTATCCCATTACCACAACAGTCTGACGCACCCTTTTGCGTTTTGCCACAACCCATGAAAGGGATTGGCATGTCTGTTGATTAAACGTATCTGGATCAGTGTGTGACAACTTTAAAATAGTTGAAGTAACATGCTTTTCAAACCCAGCCTAACAAAACATCAAATTATTGTTTGTTTGTTTGTTTGTTTTATTGAGCTTGTATGCCGCCCACTCCCGAAGGACTCCGGGCGGCTTACAATAAAACAAGGGAGGGGGATAATACACAAGACAACATATTAAAATATACAACAGTCACAATTTCCGAGGGGCTGGATATTTCGAAAGCCCCCCGGCCTGCTGGAGCAGCCAGGACTTAACGGCTTTGCGGAAGGCCGGGAGGGTAGTAAGGGTCCGGATCTCCACGGGGAGGTCGTTCCAGAGGGCTGGAGCTGCAACACTCTCCCCCGGGGAGTCGCCAGCCGACACTGGCTGGCAGATGGGATCCGGAGGAGGCCTAACCTGTGAGATCTAATCGGTCTATGGGAGGTAATCGGCAGGAGGCGGTTTAGAAGAGTAGGATGAAGAATCAAAATGTTCTATACCTTTCAAAGCGCTGTCATTTGCCCCGAAGAAGACAGTTACCGCCAGGATGTTTTCAGCATTATGGTCTTTGTTGATTAATCTTGGAAGAACAATTTTAGCCCACCTAGTATTGTAGCCAGAGAGTCCACGATTCAAGACGTCACATTTTCTAAAAAGAGTACACATATAAAATAAAATGTGTTTCTCTCTCTGTGTCTCATTATGTAGTAAATCTACATCTTGAAATGGTAAAGATTGGTCAGAGAATTATTCAGTAGTGTATTCCATATGAGTTATTCAGAGTTTTAGTCCCAAAGAATTCACTGATACCTACTACCAGTCAAATTGGTTCAGTACTTAGCAGGAATCTGACTTCCTCTCCTCTCCATAATGTACTATACTCCATGTTGAAAAGAAGCTTTTTGTTATCTTTCATTATTTCTACCCAGACTTCTTACACGTTTTCTTATTGTCAAATCTTATTTAGCATGCAGAACAATCATTATCTTTATGTTTTTAATCAATTTCCAGGCATTACTCGGCATTATAAATTCGAAGCGGTAAAGTAGAGCTTTTAGAAATTGTTTAAAAATTGGTGGGAGAACACAATTGTAGACTATAAGGGAGACCACCTGGAGGAAGATATGCAGGAATTGTTGGCGAGGCAAAAGGGGAGGGAACACTGTTTAAGTCCAAAGGAATGAGATCCCATTCAGAAGTGGCTTAGGCAGACCACCTCTGTATTGAGATCCACCGCAATCTCAATAAAAAGTGTGTTTTGCCCTGCCACGCAGTTGATTTCATGGTGAGGCTGGCAACTCATCGACAACAAAGTGTGGGTGGGATGCCAAAGGAGCCATCAAACACGGTTAGATTAATAACAGCAAAAAAGAAAAAGGAAGGAGTATACCATTTGCATGAAGAGAAATATTAATTTCACTGTGATCTCTTATAATTTCCTATGTGCCAGATGAGAACGTCATCAAGAACGCAGCCTGGAGAGAACTATCATTTGAAACATTCTGGCGGTGGGTTTCCTCTCAATGTGACAAAACAACCGCCAAGATGGGAGGTAAGACTAATAAACACAACGCTAGTATTTCTTACCTAGCTAATCTATTAGCAAGTGATGCGCCCCATCCCTTATCTTGGAAGGAAAACTAGAAGAAAGACAATTAACAATTTGTGTAAATGCAGAGACCCCAATAAATGTACTAATTCTTACAGTCATGCCTAGAGCCTCCAACATTATTGTATATTTTAAGCATCATTACACAAGTGACTCACTGCAATCAAGGGTTCCACCACAAAACCGCGCTCGACTAAACCGCGTAGCTGACGTCATCAACAGGGCGACAACAGCGCGGAGACAGAAGCACGCTGTAAACCCTAAACCTAAAATTAACCCCTAAACCTAACCCTAACCCTTAACCTAACCCTTAACCTAACCCTAAACCTTAACCTAACCCTAAACCTAACCCTTAACCTAACCCTAAACCTAACCCTAACCCTTAACCTAACCCTAAAGCTAACCCTAAACCTAACCCTTACCTTAAGTTGAATCGGTTTGCTTTCAAAGCGCTATTTAAAGCACCCTTCTTTCTCCGCGCTGCCTGTTGTCGCCCTGTTGATGACGTCAGCGACGCGGTTTAATCGGGCGCGGCTTAGTCGAGCGCGGTTTTGACGGGTCATGGCAATCAAGTACAAGTACCAAATTTAGGGCTACCAGAAGATGGCAGTAAAGAAGCACAGAAAACTCTCTGGTGTCAGGTTTTGACAGCCCCATACCTGGTTAACACCTGAGTAATTTCTCCATCAGTAAAAGCCAATGCACACCAGACATCTTTATGAATGATTTACTTTGAAGAGTGACAAAATACCTGCAAGGCAGAATAGGGCGTACACTGATAATACTTTGAAACAAAACAGAAAAACCACCAGCCTTCATGTATTGCCAGGGTTCCCAGTACAGAATCGAGGACTACAAAACCCCATGTCTATTCAGAGAAGTGCTTCCTCTGTTCACAGGAACACTGGAAGCCATCACCATCCTCCTCCATGTGAGCAGGGCTAAGTACACATGTAAGAAATGTTGTGGTGGAGATGTGGGATTCGGCCCTTGGGTCAATCTCTTCAACTTTACCTTGAAGTGGATGTTATTTGAAACACTGTTGGGGGTGCATGTATGTAATAATGTAGTCTTGTACTGTGCAAGTAATCCTGTACTTATAGTCATTCAAGGGCAGTTTAAAATTACAACAATCTTGGAAAGAGTGGTTTGCAAGTGTCCTCATACTTATGGCCATTGCATCACCCCTACAGTCATATGATTGTAATTTGTAGTTCCCGGCCTGTTTCCTACTGTTGAAAGAAATGTCCTTCTGGGTTCGGCTCCAAGTGGGGAAAAAGACACTGGAGACATGGAGGCTGCTTGGAAAGATGGTTTTAATGGTGGACAGGACCACATGGCTTGAGCCATGAACAGAAAAGGTGACCACATGCTTCTATGTTGGTGGAGAAGAGAAGGGCTGAGGGAGGGGCTTGCTAGGCTTTTTATACCCTGTTTAGTCCCACCTCTGTTTCCTGTTCCTGTGTAAGAAATGTATTCTGATTGGTTGTCAGACTCCCATGGTGCCATGCAGGGGGCTACTCTCTAGGCTGTGATGAGTTCTCAGTTGCCTTGTGGTCAGTTGAGTAATATCCCTTCCCCCTACAGCTGCAGTGAGGAGAAGTCTTTATTATGTAAAGTGGACTAGCCTGGCCATCTTAATGGCCCATTAGCTGGGGATGGGCAGAAAGCTACAGGCGACTATTCTGTCTTTTGAAACATGTTTCTTTTCACATCCAGAGAAATATTCTGCCTTTTCAATATTTCCTAGGATATTTCATTTTTCTGGGAGAGGGCTGGATGATAACTTCCCACACTACAAAGAGCAGCAATTGGGAAGCTAGATCTGTTTCAGGACCGTATGTTTTAGTTGACAACTGCCACGATTTGCTTAACAACTGTGCTAAAAATGGCTGTATAATCACATCCAGTTACACAATGACTCACTTTATGACCACACTGACTTATGATGAAATTCTGATCCCAGTTGTGGTTGTAATCAAGGACTATCTGTATAAAACAGATAGTCTATTGCAGTGTTTCTCAACCTTGGTCACTTGAAGATGTCTGGACTTCAACTCCCAGAATTCCCCAGCCAGCATTCGCTGGCTGGGGAATTCTGGGAGTTGAAGTCCAGACATCTTCAAGTGGCCAAGGTTGAGAAACACTGGTCTATTGTATCTGATCAAAAGAGTTGGTTGGGAATCTTTCAGTACCAGGTGTTTTTATTGAGACCACTGGATATAGCGTGTAACCAAAATAAAGAGGTTAAAAATATCAATCTATATTAAGTCCCAAAGGTGCTTTTTCAAGAGGCAACTGGACTTTGAAGATTTCACTTCTCAGAGCTGAAGAAGCTTCTTGAATAAGAAGTGAAACATTTCCCCCCCCCCCAAAAAAAACCCATACAAGGAAGTTCTGTTAGTTGCCTCTTGAAAAAGCACATTTGACATGGATGACAAGAAACCTCCATAGGGCATATTAAGGTTTTCTGCAATCTGACTACCTACAAGTATTCTGACTGAATGAAAAAGCAATGTGTAAAGGACGTCATTTATGTATGGATATATCAAATGCGCTATTCTCACAGACTATTATGAAATAGGGGTGGATTAGGCCCTTAGATCATTATGGGCAACTTCTGTTTAAGGGCAAAACAGACATGGGCTGAAAGTCCCAGCTGGAATCCTGAAGGAAAGAGAGATTCCTTCACCTGTTCCCACATTCTAAGGACTATTTTAAGATGGATTAAGAAATAATAATAATAATCCAGTCTTGACATTTCAGATTAAGCATGAAAATCTTGAGAGGCAGGCCAGATCAGGGGTCATTTTTGACTTTCCCAACTATTTCAGCAAAATTACTGACACTTCCTGGCTGTATTTTCAATTTCAGCCATTGTATTTTCAATGCAATCAATTCAAGTTGATGATTGGGGCTTGGTACAGAGAGGAAGCCCATTTCCAAACTTCTCCTATCTCCTTATATTTTAAGTCAGATGCAATCATCTCTTCTTTCTCGCTATTTTTAGCTCGGCTCCAAGCCAGGAAACCAGCTGTGATTGCATTAGACTAGCAACTCCAAGTGGCAGCCGTGCCCCCCTCCCAACTCAAAAGCTACTCCTTAAAAGCTGGGCAGAATCCATGTTAAGCAAAGTCTTCCCCCAACCCCCAAGCCTCTTTGAGCAGCTCAAAAGAAAACTCCACCTGGTGAATTTCTACCTAAGAAGAGGGGGGGGGAAAACATTAAGTAGAATTTTTTTTCTAAGAGAAAGCTTCTTGGGTAGAAAAATAGAATTCTTCATTGGCCAAGTACGATTGGACACACAAGGAATTTTTCTTTGGTGCATATGTTTTCGATGTACATAGAGAAAAATAAAATAGAATACATTCATCAAGAACCATTAAGATACAACACGGTGATAGTCATAGGTTACTAATAAGCAATCAAATGATACTAGGAAACAAATGGAACAGTATAAATTGTAAAGATACAAGCAACATGGTTATAGTCCTAAGTGGAAAGAGATAGATAGGCACTAGGAAGAGAAGAATAATAGTAATATGGTCTTAGTAGATAATTTGACAGTGTTCTGGGGATTGGTTGTTTAACATAGTAATGGCATTTGGGGGGGGGGCTGTCCTTGTGTATAGGATAGGAATAGACTAGACTAGTCTTATTTATTGGCCAAGTGTGATTGGACACGCTCTCAGTGTCCATAAAAAGACAAGATACTAATTTACTAATTTACTATATGCTAAACATAATACTTTTTGCAATGCAAATAAACCAGGTAGATGGTTAGCATACATGACGAGGAAAGAACAAAGATCTCGTATTATAGAAAAAAAATAGAATATAAAGGTAAAGAAGTTTATCAACCGGATATGATTAAAAAGGCTTTTTTTAGAATTTTATACAAGACTGTACACTGGCGATAAAATACAAGGTTTAGACATAGATAGATACTTGGACAAAGAGGAAATCCCTATAGTTACAGATGAGCAAAGGGAGAGATTGAACCAACCAATAATTTCGGACGAACGTTACAACTTATCTAAAGTTAGCTTTACAAAAGTGGAGTTAAAGTACAAGCGAGGGACGATGCTAAAGTTAGGTAGTTTATTTTAGTGTATGGTTGCTAAATGTTTATACCCTGTATTTGCTCTGGGAGGTTGGGGGGGGGGGGGCAGGAGATGTGGGATTGGGGGGGGAGGGAAGGGGAAAGGTATATAATTGTAAAACTCATTAAAACGTTTAATAAAAAAAAAAGACAAGATACATTGGTCAAGAATCATAAGGTATAACACTTAATGATAGTCATAGGGTACAAATAAGCAATCAGGAAACCATCAATGTCAATATAAATCGGAAGGATACAAGCAACAAAGTTGTTCTGGTGTGCAGTGCCCTATAGCAAGGGGTCTCCAACCTTGGCCATTGGAAGACTCGTGGACTTCAACTCCCAGAATTCCTCAGCCAGCAAAGCTGTTCTGGTGTGCAGTGCCCTATAGCAAGGGGTCTCCAACCGTGGCCATTGGAAGACTTGTGGACTTCAACTCCCAGAATTCCTCAGCCAGCAAAGCTGGCTGAGGAATTCTGGAAGTTGAAGTCCACTAGTCTTCCAATGGCCACGGTTGGAGACCCCGGCCCTATAGCCTCCAAGACGCCTGCGCTGGCTGAGGAATTCTGGGAATTGAAGTCCACTAGTCTTCCAATGGCTACGGTTGGAGACCCCGGCCCTATAGCCTCCAAGACGCTTCCGGGGGGGGGGGGCGGGGGGGAATGGAAGCAATTAACTAAGAGGAAAAAAGGAGAAGAAGTAGAATAAAAAGCGAGACGTGTGACCATCTATCGGAGGCGGGGATGGGAGAGGGAGTAGGGCCTTTTGCGTCTGTTTCGGGGCCTTGTCCCGCTCACCACCACCACCACCACCACCCTAAGGTACCTCCGTAATGGAGTCCCCGAAAAGCACGATCCGAGGCAGCAGGAGGAGCCCCCGGGCAGCCGCTGCCGCCGCCGCCGCCGCTTCCGATGAAGCCATGCGTTCGGGTTGTTTTTTTTTGCACAAGCGGCTGCAGCTCCAACCGTGTGCGCGCTGCGCTGAGGCGGAGAGTGATGGAAAGGCCTCAAAAGGAGACTCGGGTCTCCGAAGGCCGATCGGAGAGGCCCGATCTCCTCTTTTCAGGGATCCGTTTTGCACAGTTAGCCAGGCCTTCGCAGCCTCGCCCTTCGCAGACTGGGGAGTCCCCGACAGATCAAGGACAATTTCGGTCCTCCTTCAGCCCTTTCGTTCTTTTCTGCGTCCCTCCCCCCCAGCGAACTGCCTGATTCAGAGAATTAAAAAGCTCCTTTCGCCAAGGAGACACAAGAGGCCGGTGGGGGGGAAACAACCACAAATTTCACATTTTCCCCCCCACAAATTTCACTGTTTTTCCATTTTCCCCCCTCAAATTTCACTATTTTTCAAATTTCCTCCCCACAAATTTCACTATTTTTCAAATTTTTTCCACAAATTTCACTATTTTTCAATTCCCCCCCACAAATTTCACCATTTTTCAATTTTTTCCCCTCAAATTTCCCTATTTTTCAAATCCCCCCCCACAAATTTCACTATTTTTCAATTTTTTTCCACAAATTTCACTATTATTCAATTTTTCCCCCACAAATTTCACAATTCTTTATCTTTAAGCCGCCGTGAGTCTCTCGAGAGTGGGCTGCATACAAACCTTATAAATAAATATAAATAAATAAATTCTTCCAATTTTCACACACAAAAAAAAAATCACAACTTTTTGCCAACTATAGAGCAGGGCTCTCCGATCTTGGGCCATTTTAAGCCTGGAGGACTTCAACTCCCAGAATTCCTCAGCCAGCAAAGCTCTGGGAGTTGAAGCAAAGCTGGCTGGGGGATTCTGGGAGTTGAAGTCCTCCAGGCTTAAAGCAGCCCAAGATTGGAGAGCCCTTGCATGAAAGGCATCAAAAGGGAGAGAAGCAGCCCAATCGTTGCGCCTAATATTAAGGCTCAGGTTTACGTGGAAGGAGGTCTGTGGAGAGTCTTAGCCATAGTTGTCTCGAAAGTACTTTTTTGGCTCCTTCCAAAGGCAGCCGGACTTCTGTTTCTCACCCAAGAAGCTTCATCAGTTGTGGTGGGTGTGTGTGGGGGAGGAAGGGAGGGAATGGAAGGACAGCTTCTGACAGGATGGTGGGAGCCGGGATAAAAGGATTTTGTGTTTGCGATAGTGGCGATTATCTGTCGCTTGGGTGCTAAATGAGGGTGGAGGTTGGTTCTCCAAGCTTGTAGGTTGGTTTCCGGGCTTTGAAAATCCATCTGGTTGACTTCCAAAGCTGAGGGGGAAAAAGGGCGCTGGAAACAAAATGGAGGCCGATTGGAAGGAAAGTTTATCGATGAACAGAAGCCACAATGTGCCATTCTGGGACAGCTGACAAAATGGGAGTTTGAGAGTAGAGTGGGGTTTTTTTTAATGCCTTTTTGATTTCTATGGGGGGGTCTTGGGGAGTGGTCTGGTGGCCTAGAGCAGGGGGTCTCCATCCTTGGCCACTTGAAGACGTGTGGACTTCAACTCCCAGAGTTCCCCAGCCAGCATTTTTTTCTATGGTATTTTTCTTATGAGCTCATTCTCTGATTCTACCAAAAGGATCCAAAAGATTTTGTACTTAACATTTGTCACAATATTGGAAAAATAGGTAAAACTCTTGAGTAGATTAGATTAGATCAGTGTTTCTCAACCTTGGCCACTTGAAGATGTCTGGACTTCAACTCCCAGAATTCCCCAGCCAGCATTTTTTTCTATGGTATTTTTCTTATGAGCTCATCCTCATAGAGCCGAGGTGGCGCAGTGGTTAAATGCAGTACTGCAGGCCACTTCTGCTGACTGCTATCTGCAGTTCGGCTGTTCAAATCTCACCGGCTCAAGGTTGACTCAGCCTTCCATCCTTCCGAGGTGGGTGAAATGAGGACCCGGATTGTTGTTGGGGGCGATATGCTGACTCTGTAAACTGCTTAGAGGGGGCCGAAAGCCCTATGAAGCGGTATATAAGTCTAACTGCTATTGCTATTGCTATCCTCTGATTCTACCAAAAGGATCCAAACGATTTTGTACTTAACATTTCTCACAATATTGGAAAATAGGTAAAACTCTGGGAGTAGATTAGATTAGATTTAATGAATTTATAGGCCGCCCAATCCCGAAGGACTCCGGGGCGGCTTACAACAAATACATTTTAAAAAAGTAAAAAGTTAAAATTAAAATGGTTGCCATTGTCACAATTCCAAAAGTTAAAATTAGATATAATCTGCCTACAAGAAATGCATATTAGAAAACAGCACAATAAATTATTGGAATGTCCAAAAATTGAGAAATTATACTCCTCATTAGCACAAAATAAAGAGGGGCACCTTTATATATTAAGGAAAATAAATTCTAAACAGATATACACAGATGAAGAAGGAAGAATCCTGATGGTGGAGGTAGAGATAAACTAAAGACAGATACTGTTGATAGCAATATATGCGCCAAATAATAAACAAGAAGAATTCTATTAAAAAAACTCCAAAAGAAAGTAATGGATACGGAATATGAAAATATCTATGTGGTAGGAGATTTTAATGTGATTTTAGATACAAAACTCCGTGACCCGTCAAAACCGCGGTCCACAAAAGCGTGCATTTGACGTCATCACAGCGCGACGAAAAAAATTAAAAATTGAAATAAAAATAAAATTAAAGCAAGCCGATTCACATAAAGGTAAGGGTTAGGGTTAGGGTTAGGTTAAGGGTTAGGGTTAGGTTTAGAGCGTTACGGTTACGTTTAGCGTTAGGTTAAGGGTTAGCGTTAGGTTTAGCGTTAGGTTAAGGGTTAGGTTTAGGGTTACATTTAGGGTTAGGTTAAGGGTTAGGTTTAGGGTTAGGTTTGGGGGGGTTAGGGTAAGGTTTTCGCTTTATTTTTACATTTATCGATCACTGCGATGTTTTCGTCGCGCTGTGATGACATCACGTACGCGCTTTCGTCGAGCGCGATTTTGTCGTCCGCGGTTTTGTGGTGGAACCACAAAACTTGACTACAGAAGTAGCAAATCAGGGGGGAAATGAAGACTTTACCAAAGGCTTTCTTTAAAATGGCCGAGAAACCTGTTTACAGGATATATGGAGAGAAACAAATCCAGGGAAAAATCAGTGTACATTTTACTCAAACAGGCACAAATCATGGTCTGGGATCGATATGATACAGATGTCGTCAGAACTGAGAACAACTGTGCAGGAGATAGAGTTTGAAACTAATATATGGTCCGATCATAACCCAATAAATGTTAGTTGGAAGGGGCAAAAAAAAAGGCCACGGTGGACATTGAACCAACCAATAGTAAAAGATAAAGAATTAATATAAAATACTGTAAAAGAAATGGAATTCTTCTTCAAAGAGAATAGGAAAAAAAAGACTTCATTACAAAATCTGTAGGACACTGCCAAATCATATATTAGGGGATTAGCTATAACCTATATAGCAAGAAAAAAACTGAAAAAAGACAACAGCAAAAGATACTAAAAGAAGAATATAAAAAACTTGAATAAGAATTACAAAAAAACCCGCAAATGGAAAAATTAAAAAAACCAAATGGAGATGATAAAACATAAGCTGAACCTAATAGAAAAAGAAGAATTGACACATCAAATCAAAAGAGCAAAACAATTTTTTTTGAAAATGCCAAAAAATCAGGAAGATGGCTAGGAGCATATAAACTGACAAAGGAGAAAGAGAAGAAACTGTAAATAAAACTTTTTGATGGGCTGAATAAAAGCCATTCACTCAAGAGTTTTTTCTTTGTGTGCTGAATGTATTTCATATTCATTGAGGACTAGTAGTTTAGATTCGTTTTTTGTTTTTATTTAACTGCATTTATATAGCTTAGGTTTAGTTTACAATATTGGTTTGCTTATTTGTTAATTTATATTATTTAATATCACACTTGTTTACTTAGTTCAATGTAGTTTACACAAACAATTTGTTTATTTCTTTATCATGTTTAATATATTTGTTTAGTTTAGGAATTGAATTCCTGATGGAGACATTCCTGTATTATGCGGGGAAAGCCCTCTTTGAGGTAAGAGAGTCTCTGTTTTATTTCTTTATTTACTTGTCAACTGGCATGCCTGACTCTAGGATTTAAGATTCAAAGAGATAACTTGACAGGTAACATCACATCATAATAATGAAATAAAAGAGGAATCACAGGAATCCAGGAACAGGCAAAATTGTTTTAGAATAATTTTTAGAATTATTTTTGTACCTGAATATTTTAAAAATATTTGTACACCTTCTTACAGCCCCTTTCTTGGTGAAGTGTGTTAATATCTTCAATTAAACTACATGACAGCCTTCCAGAGAGGCTGGGAAACATGGCTCTGTGGCTTTGCTTGGGGTGCACAGAAAAGCACACAGTCGTGGGGCTGTTCAGAGCCCTCAAATCCCTCTTCCTAATTAATTCTTAACATTTCTTGCCTCCATTAAATTTTATACCTGGGGCTTATGTTTTTAATATTTCATTTCTAGAGCTCCCCTAGTCTCTCTGGGAGGGAGATGGGCAGTTCTTAAATATAGTAAGTAAGTTCAGCAGTTCAAATCTCACCAGCTCAGGGTTGACTCAGCCTTCCATCCTTCCGAGGTGGGTGAAATGAGGACCCGGATTGTTGTTGGGGGCAATATATGCTGATTGTGTAAACCGCTTAGAGAGGGCTGAAAGCCCTATGAAGCGGTATATAAGTCTAACTGCTATTGCTATTATAGTAAGTAAACAAATAAATAGAGTCTGTTCTATTCTTATGATGCGCTATACTGCATTGGCCATTAGTTGTGGTTAAAGGCATAGGGATGGCGCACCCAGCAGACAACAGTTAGTGAACATTGTTGCTCAACTATCCCATGTCTCAGGGTAGATTCCGGCAGGCACTACTGCTGGTTTGTTTGTGTGTGGACGCTTGCGCTTGATGAGTGCTACGTGTACATGCGCAGTGCAATAAAAAATGTCCTGCGCATGCGCAGAACTGAAAAACAAGAGAACTGGTTCGGGGGCGTGGCAGGCCTGGGTCGCTGCCAGTTCCAGCAACCCAGGCCACCAAAGCACGACCGGTTCAGCCAAACCGTTCCGAACCGGTAGAAACCCACCACTGCCATGTCTTGTTTAGCACTAGAGAAGGTTCAGCACGTCCTTCACCCCTATTTCAATTCACCAGGTGAATGGCCCAAAGAAGTAGGGGAGGGGAGAGAGACCTCCCCTTCCTACTGTTTTTTGGCTGTGACCGATGGTTACAATATAGTGGGGGGATAATATTCCTTCCACCATATACCTGCACCCATTACAAACAATCCATTTATTTACATCATCATTGTGCACAAATAAAACTATGGTTATTTCTAAGCAGCAATATTTCCAGAAATTTATGTCTATTAAGAATTCAAATGAAATTTTTATATAGTTGCTTCCAGATTATATGAACTATATGCATGATTAATATTGATATTTTTTTTTAAAAATGGAGCTAGAGGATTACATTTTTATTCCTGCCTTTTTTTTTTTACAAATAGGGCAAAATAATTATTCTCAGCAGCTTCATTTGTAATCTGCCTGTTTAAGGATTGCTACTAAAAATCTAAATTCCCCATACTTTGTCCCAACTACAAATATCAATAATTTGGTCTGAGAAGGCATATAGTATATACCAGTGGTGGGTTTCAAAAATTGTTCGAACCTACTCTGTGGGTGTGGCCTCCTTTGTGGGAGTGGCTTGCCACCCATGTGACTGGATGGGAGTGGCTTGCTGCCCATGTGACCGGATGGGAGTGGCTTGCCGCCCATGTGACCGGAAGGAGCCAAGGTGGCGCAGTGGTTAAATGCAGCACTGCAGGCTACTGCTAGATCAGCAGTTCAGCGGTTCAAATCTCACCGGCTCAGGGTTGACTCAGCCTTCCATCCTTCCGAGGTGGGTAAAATGAGGACCCAGATTGTTGGGGGCAATATGCTGACTCTCTGTAAACCGCTTAGAGAGGCCTGAAAGGCCTATGAAGCGGTATATAAGTCTACTGCTGCTATTGCTATATGAAGATGCTGATGACACTTGTCAGAACCACCTTAAATTACCTCACACACAGCACTGGCATGCATAAGAATAGGATGTAAAGTTGTTTTTTAAAAGGCATCTTTGGTTTGCGTTAAAACAACTTCAACACACGCAATGTTCTGATTGCACCACAAATGCAGTAGTCATCCTTACCTTTCACAGAGGCACTGAGTTTTATAAATAGGAGCATGATAGTGTAGAATAATCGTATCCAAGGACCAGTGGTGGGTTTCAAAAAATTTTGGAAGCTCTTCTGTAGGTGTGGCCTGCTTTCTGGGTCCACTGGTGGAACCTCTTCTAACCGGTTCGGTAGATTTGACGAACCGGTTCTACCCAATAGGTGCGAACTGGTAGGAACCCACCTCTGGTATATACATTACTTGGAAAACTGGGATAACTAAATTACCCTCTTCCAGTTGGTTTGCCTTCAGTGTTGAAAATGTCTTCTTTTGGCAGAACTGGCTCCAGAAATACACACAGCATCAAAGAGACAAAGGTGAGCAACCAATCACATTGTTTGTGTGGGAACCTGTAAGCAGGAGTGGGAATAGAAGGACGGCCTGTCCCTTCCTTCAGAACTACTGTCTTTGGGGGAGGCTCTGAAGTCCCTTTAAACTAATGGGAAACATGCAAAAAGATCTATTTCCCTGCACTAATACCACACCCTGACATGGCATTTTAAACAGACTGGGCCATCTGTAATGACCAGTCTTAAATTGCTGTGTCACTGCTGGCTTAAGATGCCTTCAATGAATGTTGTATAATAGCACAAGTGTTTTTCCATTAAAATACAGAAGAAGAGATGAGAGAACTCAGTGAAAAACACCAGGAGAAGATGGCTAAGAAAAATGTCGTGATAAGAGAGGTAAGTAATACATTTCCCTTACAATCCTGTTTAAGGCTTCCCTTTTTTGTCTGTTTATTTGTATTCTAAGATTGACAAATGCTTTTTGTAATTTCTGCAATTTAGCCAGAAGAGGAAAACAAATCATTAGCCAGCGAAGTCACAAGCCCTGAGGAAGAAAACAAACTCTTGGAAAAGAAATTTACAGAAAGTCAACTCGCTACTCAAGAAGACGAGGAATGTGAAAAACTAAACAAGGAGATCCAGAAGTTCCACAAAGAGATAGATGAACTGAAAAATGCAAGTATCTTACACGGTAGTAAGAAATTAGGACAACCTCAGTAACTAAAATTATATAATCCATTAAAAGTAAAATTTTGATTGTGGGTCAATTTTGTTTTACAGGCAGTAGCAAAGGAGAGTCAAATTCAGAAAGAACTTCAGAAAGTGATGGAGAAAAAAGTCAGTGAAATGTATATAGATTTTGGCTCTGTATACTTCAACAAAGAAAGAAAACCGGATGACGATGATGGTAAGATAAATAAGAATTTATCTTATTTAATATCACACTTGTTTACATAGTTTAGTTTACATACACTTTATATATTTTTTATTTCTTTATCAAGTTTAATATATTTGTTTGTTTGGTTTAGTTAGGATTAGTTTAGTTTAGGAATTGGATGGAGACATTCCTGTATTATGCGGGGAAAGCCCTCTGTGAGGTAAGAGATTCTCTGTTTTATTTCTTTATTTACTTGTCAACTTACCTGCCTGACTCTGGGATTTAGGATTCAAAGATAACATCACATAATAATAATGAAATAAAACAGGAATCAAAGAAATCTAGGAACAGGCAAAATTGTTTTAGAATAACTTTTAGAATAATTATTGTACCTGAATATTTTAAAAATATTTGTACACCTTCTTACAGGCCCTTTCTTGGGGAAGTGTGTTAATATCTTCAATTAAAACACATCCACAGGACAGCCTTCCAGAAAGGCTGGGAAACATGTCTCTGTCACCTTGCACAGAAGCTTCATTTATAATCAGCCTGTTTAAGGATTGCTGCTAAAAATCTAAATTCCCCCATACGTAGTCTCAACCGGAAATATCAATATTTTGGTTTGAGAAGGCATACAATATATACATTACTTTGAAAACTTGCATAACTAAATTACCCTCCTCCAGTTGGTTTGCATTCAGTGTTAAAAATGACTTCTTTTGGCAGTACTGTCTCCAGATATTCAATACAGAAAAGGAGCTGAAAGATCTTACAAAAAAACACCAGGAGAAGATGGCTAAGAAAAATGCCATGATAAGAGAGGTAAGTAATACATTTCCCTTACTATCCCGTTTAAAGCTTCTCTTTTTGCCTGTTCATTTCTATTCTATGCTTCCTGTAATTTCTACATTTTAGGTGGAAGAGGAAAGCAAATTCTTAGCCAGCAAAGTCACCAGCCTTAAGGAGAAAAACAAACTCTTCAAAAAGAAATTTAGGGAAAGTCGAGGCACTAACGAAAGAAGACAAGGAATGTAAAAAACTAAAAGAGGAAATCCAGATGTTCCACAAAGAAATAGATGAACCGAACCTTGTAAGTATCTTAAACGATGGTAAGAAATTAGGACAACCTCAGTAAGTAAAATTATATAACGCATTAAAAGTTAAAATTCGATTTTGCTTCGTCAATATTGTTTTACGGGAAGTAGCAAAGGAGACCCCAAAACAGAAAAAAAAACTTCAAGAGGCTATGAAGAAAAATATCAAAGAAATGTGTACAAAGTTTGACTCCGTATGCCTCAACAAAATAAAACCGGATGGCGATGATTTGCCATTCTGTTTCTGGGAGAGAAATAGACACATTTCAATTGATGACTCTACTTTGGAAAGCCTCAGTTAGGAATGTCGTCCCTTCATCCTCCCTCACTAGAATTTTATAACCTTTTAGCAGTACACTTTCTTTAAATACATCAAAAATGGTTCTTCTAGAAATCCAGTCCTTTTGCATTGTTTGATACAATAATATTTTGCATTGCAAAATAAACAGATTTAGGATTATAGGTAAATGCAATGTTAATATCTGTTTAATTCTTTTCAGATTCTGCTGGAACCTCAGATGATAAACAATATGGCTGTGTTGACACTGTTAAATAACACATTCCTGAAGACATACGTCTTATTGGGTAGAAAAATGGTTGCCTTTATGCATTTATATTATTGATCACCTTAGACCAAGTCAAGTCTAAAAACATTAGAAGCAGGCTGCACTCCGACAAATTGGCCATCGACGGACACAGAGACATGAACCATCTGTATATTCTGTGCAAAAGAGACGTTCAACAAGCCAAAAAGGGAACAAAAAGAGAAAAACACCTCCCCGCGAGCAGCCAACGCTCAGATGAACACATATTAATGCTAAGAATAATATCAGACTGTCAATCAAGAAGTAAACAATGCTTGATGGCAGCCAAGACTATTTCATGCACAGAGATGGAAGGTCATCTTAATTGCTACAATGGATGAATGGCTGCAAAAATGGATGAAGTTAGCAGAGGTGACTAAATTGAACTGAAAAGAAAATATATATATATATATATATATATATATATATATATATATATATATATATATATATATATATATATATATATATATATATATATATATATATATATATATATATATATATATATATATATATATATATATAAATAAATACTTTTATGTCTACTAGATTTGTTGTTAGAGAAAAGGCTAGTTTATGCTATTATTATATAAAAGTAAAAAGTTGAGATTTGATGTTAATGTGTTATTCTACTGCACCAAAGTGAATAGGAAGTCAATGCCCTTTTTTTTCCCTTTCCCCCCTTTCCTTTCCCTCCCTTTCCCTTCCCTGTCCCCTTCCCTATTTCCCCTACTATTTATTTTTGTATTTTCTTCATATGCTATATTATAAACTAATAAAAACAAAAAGAACTAAACAATGCCGCAATTAAGGAACTGCCAAACGAGATAGCAGTAAACAGCCCAACCAAAGAATCACTCCCACTTAAACTGACAGGGCAGGCCACTAGAATATAAATTGAGAGCACACCTCATTCTTTACTAGCACTGATGACGTTACCTAGTCTGGGCAGCGAAACGTCTGCAAGAAAACAACCAAGCTTAGAGGGCACCAAGGAGCCCTCATTTCAACCCTGAGCTACAAATTTTCTTCTTTATTTCCGTCCTTTCTGCTCAGGCATATTTCTAATCTAACTTTCAGCAGCAATGTAGTTATTCATAAAATAATAGGATTGGGGGAATAGTTAGAACAGTGTTTCTCAACCTTGGCAACTTGAAGATGTCCGGGACTTCAACTCCCAGAATTCCCCAGCCAGCATTCGCTGGCTGGGGAATTCTGGGAGTTGAAGTCCCGGACATCTTCAAGTTGCCAAGGTTGAGAAACACTGACTTAGAATGACTGCAAGGCCAAACGTCTCATGACCTCTCTTGAAAACGGGGCTGCCTGTTTGTGTGTTCCGTATTTCATCAGAGGTACAGGCCAGTGGCAGAAGAGCCAAGGTGGCGCAGTGGTTAAATGCAGCACTGCAGGCTACTGCTAGATCAGCAGTTCAGCGGTTCAAATCTCACCGGCTCAGGGTTGACTCAGCCTTCCATCCTTCCGAGGTGGGTAAAAATGAGGACCCAGATTGTTGGGGGCAATATGCTCTCTGTAAACCGCTTAGAGAGGCCTGAAAGGCCTATGAAGCGGTATATAAGTCTACTGCTATTGCTATATTGCTATTGCTGTGGCGATTCTCAGTCATCCAACGACATCCATCGTTGTCACAAAGGCACTTTTTGAAAAGCCAACTGATTTGTTTTTCCTTAAGGGAGAAGATGAAAACATTTCGTTTCTCATTGAAGCTTTATCAGTTGTGATGGTGGGGGAGATGGAAGAATAGGTTCTGATGCAGGGGTGGGTTTCAGGTGGTTCGTAGCAGTCCCTGTGCTGTATTGCATCTTAGGCAGATGTGTTAACCACTAAGCCACAGAGTTCTTCTTATCAGATGAGCCAGAGAATAGGTATGTATTTAAAGTTATATATGTGTATGATGTATATGTATATGTGTGTGTGCATACATATACATATATATGTATATGTATATGCATATGCAAATATATATGTATATGTATATGCATATGCAAATATATATATATATATACATATACATATATATATATATATATATATATATATATATATATATATATATATATATATATAATTTAATTGCTTGTCTGGGTCAGCTGTTTAATATCTCATCTTCATTAGAAACTGCAACCATTTGAAGTAGAAAGTTCAGACCTAATGCAATATAGCAATTTAATTTCAAAAGAAAGAGTTGACCACAAAGCTTCTTTCTACTGGAGGAGGCATAACCAAGGGGCATTTAGAGACCTAGCAGGGGTATCTATAGGGCAGGGAGGGGGGCACAAGTGTAGGACAGGCCTCATTTTCGCAATAGTTCAGAAGGTTCCTTATCAAAATCATGTGTTTTGGAGAAGGGCCCTTTCCAAATTTTACTGATAACAATGATGTTTGCTAGTGTTTTCTCCTCCAAAGATGAAATTGCTATGAAGCCAGCATTCTAAAAGACTCTGCGCTTAAGCATTTCACAATGTGGCTGTTGTGACTGCAAACAGTCATTAAACCAGTGTTTCTCAACCTTGGCAACTTGAAGATGTCTGGACTTCAACTCCCCTCTGGCTGGGGAATTCTGGGAGTTGAAGTCCAGACATCTTCAAGTTGCCAAGGTTGACAAACACTGCATTAAACAACCATTTGTAAGTTCTGAACTATCTGTACTGCAACTTCTGTGAATTCTAGTATATGCAAATTCAGGTTAAGATGATAAGTTCAAAACATCCTGATTCTTCTGGTAATATGAGTCTAATAACAAAAATATGTTGAAACATTTTTTAAAAATTAGACAATCCTTTTAAAATCTCAGTTTTTGCATTTTGGTCATTCATAGCCCACTTTAGCCAATGAACCAGGAGAAATGAGCTTTTTTTTTATAATACATTTTTTAATTGTAGACACAAACAGAAGTTATTTTGGCCTGCCCATCTGGGGGCAAAATTATTTTAACGGAGGAACATTTTTAAAAAGTGTACACTCATTAGAGGATCCCGACGGGTATATACAAAATCTACGAGTTTATTGTATAGGAGTGATGGCATCGTAAAGTCGCTGTGCTGCCAGCTCGACCATTTCCCGAAGAGTTTCATCATCATCTTCACATCCTGGTTCATGATCAACTGTCTAAAAGAGAGCAAAACAGAGGCAACCTTAAGTGGCCTTCGTGTGTAAATTCCACAGGCCTGTTTAGTATCCCAGGCCTATAATGTTTGAATGTTTGTTTATTTCATTTGTATGCCACCCTTTTCCCCCCCGAGGGGGACTCAGGGCGGCTCACAACTCAAACAAGGGAAGGGGGATACAGACAATTTGACAACAACACAAAACAATACATAATTTAAAAGCGCAACAATCATTCGAGATAGGGGCAACGGTTCTTTAGCCCCAGGCCTGTCGGAACAGCCAGGTTTTAAGGGCTTTGCGGAAGGCCTGGAGGGTGGTGAGGGTTCGAATCCCCATGGGGAGTTCGTTCCAGAGGGTCGGAGCAGCCACAGAGAAGGCTCTCCTCCGGGTAGTCGCCAGTCGGCACTGGCCGGCGGATGGGATTCGGAGGAGGCCTAATCTGTGGGATCTAATCGGTCTGGTGGAGGTAATTGGCAATGCAATTGCTTGGGAATGCAAGGTCCACTGGATGCATTCCCTGATCTCCAGCATTGGGAAAAAATATATTCTTTATGATAAGTGGCAGCAGAAAAAAATGTTAATACAAAAAGAGAAACTATACATTGTGGAAGGGAATTTGAGTCTTTGCAACATGGGCCTATGCCTTTTTTTGAGAGCTGCGGATACGTATTTTGCCAACACATCATTCTGGAAAAAATAAAACATGTCCATCAGCTAGAAGGGACTAGAATAGTTTAGAATACTACGGCAAGTAAATGCGGTCAAGCCATTTGGATCAGACAGACAACTGGGAACCTATGCATTGGTCACAAAGCATATTTTTGCTTAGGGAATATTTTTTTTATTTTCCCTAGCCAATGCAAACATTTTTTTTTTAAAGAAGAAGCCTTGTCTGGTGTGTTTTTATGTACGCAGACAAGCTGTGAAAACCCAGGAAGCAGATACACCGAGCAGGGTAGCTCTTAGTTTACTCCAAATGCTTACAGGTGCTTTCAGGGTCCTTTAACGTAAGCTATCTAAAAAATGTTGCTTATGAGACCAGGAATGCAGAAAAGGTTCCACCACAAACCCGCGAAGCCCTTATCCGCGGAGACATAAGCGCGAAGACTAATTCGCGCCGTTCTAAGCACTAAGGAAAAACGCGACCCTACCGTGATGACATAATCGCGGAGGGCAAATTCGCGCATTCCCAAGCACTCAGTATCCTAACCCTAACCCTAACGCTAAACCTAACCGTAAACCTAACCCTAAACCTAACCCTAAAACAAACCCCTAAACCTAATCCTAACGCTTACCTTAATTGAAGTCGGCTTTCTGCCGCGGCGCCGTTTTAAAGCGCCCTTCTGTTGCCGCGCTGTTGTCGCGGCAGTGATGACGCGCGGTGATGACGTTGCGGCTTTAGCGCCGTGATTTTATCACCGCGATTTTGACGAGCGCGGTTTTGTCGTGCCACGTGCAGAAACAACAGTGCAGATGCTGAACTGAATAACTGATAGCTTGTAATCTTTCAGCTCTTAAGAACTCAATATATTTTGGCATAGTAAGGTTGCTGGAACATTCAGTAACAAAAATATTTCTATTTCACAGACACGCATTCCGAGTGCCTTTGGTGAAGCATCAATGATTATAATGTATTCAATTTACCAACATTTCCCCTTATTTTTGTCCTTTTAGTTTTTTTTTTAAAAAAATCTTGGTTTTTTTTTCTTAAAGCTTTTAAGTGGAGATTTTTTGACACTTGCGGTTTGCAACATTCTCAACTATTTTTACCTGATTTCATACTGATATCTGGCCGGTTCTAACTCTCCAAAATGACTACTAAATCTTGAAATGCTCTAATTATAATATTTAGCTGTATTTACCCTTGTATCCAATGAGAGATTTGCTGTTTTTCCATCCACAGTGATGCTGAGCACATTATCTTTCTTTGAACTCACACAGTCTTCTCCAAATATGTCCCTACAAACAAAAGGTTAAATGTTAGAAATATTTTCATTTGCTGGCTGCTGTTTTACATTTAGAATAAAGTCTGTTTAAGGAAACTAACACTCTAATCCTGTGAACTGTTCTTTTAAAGAAAGTCCACTGAGGTCAATGGAACATTTATTGAGGATAATTCTGGGTGTTACTCTAAATCATGCAGACCGTGATTCTTCGGTGAAATGCGCAATCATAACTTACTGAAGCATAATTTCCATTTTTTTGTGGTAATCTTCTATTTCTTCTTTTTTTGGAATTTTACGCATCATCGCTGAAAAACATCAATTGAGAATACTGTAATTTAATTGCTAATTATGTACTTTACCCAAGGGCAGGGGTGTTGTGTGGAAAGATAGCCAGAGTAACACTTCCAACCAAACTTCTGAAAGATGCACACTATCCTCTTTCACATACGAAGGAAAATGTAGGCACACAACCAGGTTTCTTGAAGTAGAAACTATTTTCTTTATAAAATTGAGTAAACTAAATGGGGCATGAATCAGATAATTCTGAAAATTTTTTAGATCTTCCGTTATAGACAAACATACCTTCTTTTATCTGATAAGCTGAAGAGATACAATGAACCTTTGATTTAACAGACTAGTAAGAGCCGAGGTGGCGCAGTGGTTAGGGTGCAGCACCGCAGGCCACTTCAGCTGACTGCAGTTCTGCAGTTCGGCTGTTCAAATCTCACCAGCTCAGGGTTGACTCAGCCTTCCATCCTTCCGAGGTGGGTGAAATGAGGACCCAGACTGTGGGGGCGATATGCTGACTCTGTAAACCGCTTAGAGAGGGCTGAAAGCCCTATGAAGCGGTATATAAGTCTAACTGCTATTGCTATTGCTATAGTAAGAAGGAAGATCCAAGGGCCAGTTAAAGACTGAATTGGAATTTTTGAGCCCTGAAACATAATTGTACACAAGCAAACCAATTTTTATTGATAAAAGGAGGTAACGTTTCCAGGAGCAAACATCTAGATCAGGGGTGAGTTCCACCAGGCACTACTGCTGGTTTGCTTGTGCATGCACAGTGCAATAAAAATTGTTCTGCGCACGCGCAGAAAGGAAAAACAAGATGGCGGTGAATACGGCATTACCCGGCGAACCGGTTCGGGGATGTGGCAGGCCTGGGTTGCTGCTGGTTCCAGTGCCCCAGGCTGCCAAACCACTACTGGTTTGGCCGAACTGATCCGAACTGGTAGGAACCCACCACTGATCTAGATGCACTTATCAGATTTTGTGGGATAAAATCCATTATTGCCTGAAGTTTGGACCCAGAAGATTTTGTCCATTAAATCCAAAGTCAGCCAAATCAACAGTTTATTTGCTGAATGAGAGACTTGCGAGGAATTAGGAATGTAGGCTAGAGGGGAGGCAAAAAAACTTCCATAAAACCTGAAAAGCAAACTACTTTCAAAATTGAAGCCAAGAAAATTACATGGACACATGAAAGAAAGAACTGGGAACTGAGTTTTAACGTGAAGGAAACTGTATTAAAGAGATCTATTCCTAAATGTAATTAATTGAAATAAGCTGTTAACACCATCTCCTTCATTGATATGGGGAATAATCTACTTTATAGCCTCATTAGTTTTAAATTGTGCATAGTGGACCACGTTACTGGAATGAGAGAATCACTGCCCTTTAAGCTGCGAAATTGCCTTGCATCCCCCTTCCAGAACAACACAGGCATTTTGGGTCTATACTTCTCAAACAAATGAAAATAGTGAATACCTTTGTGAACTTTGGGATTTGATTGAATTTCTAGAATCACTGTTGTTACGGTATCTGCATACATGTCATTGGCAGGATTTGCTACCCACTGAAGAAAAAAAGAGGAAACAAAGATTGTTTAAATCAAACCAGATAGCTCCACCGTCTGACCTTCAGAAAAACAAGGGAGATTTGTCCATTAATTAATAGTTTAACAATTATTTAATTAGCAATATAGACCAGTGTTTCTCAACCTTGGCAACTTGAAGATGTCCGGACTTCAACTCCCAGAATTCCCCAGCCAGCTGGCTGGGGAATTCTGGGAGTTGAAGTCCGGACATCTTCAAGTTGCCAAGGTTGAGAAACACTGATATAGACTGTCCAATTAAGTATCGCAATCTATTTAGAATAGAATAGAATAGGATAGGATAACATAGTTGGAAGGGACTAAGTCTTCTAGTCCAGTGGTTCCCAAACTTGGCAACTTTAAGACTTGTGGACTTCAACTCCCAGAATTCTCCAGCCAGCTGGAGAATTCTGGGAGTTGAAGTCCACAAGTCTTAAAGTTGCCAAGTTTGGGAACCACTGTTCTAGTCCAACCCCCGGCTTAGGCGGGAAACCCTACACCAGATAAATATTATCCAACATCTTCTTAAAAACATCCAGTGTTGAAGTGTTTACAACTTCTGGAGGCAAGTTGTTCCACTGATTAATTGTTAATTAATTGTCAGGAAATTTCTCCTCTGTTCTAAGTTGTTTCTCTCCTTGATTTGTTTCTACCCATTTCGTTTTGTCCTGCCCTCAGGTGCTTTGGGGAATAGCTTGACTCCCTCTTCTTTATGGCAACCCCTGAGATATTGGAACACTGCTATCATGTCTCCCCTAGTCCTTCTTTTCATTAAACTAGACATCCCCAGTTCCTGCAACCTTTCTTCATTTGTTTTAGCCTCCAATAGCAATAGCAATAGCAGTTAGACTTATATACCGCTTCATAGGCCTTTCAGCGCTCTCTAAGCGGTTTACAGAGTCAGCATATTGCCCCCAACAACAATCCGGGTCCTCATTTCACCCACCTCGGAAGGATGGAAGGCTGAGTCAACCCTGAGCCGGTGAGATTTGAACAGCCGAACTGCAGAACTGCAGTCAGCTGAAGTAGCCTGCAGTGCTGCATTTCACCACTGCGCCACCTCGGCTCAGTCCCCTAATTTATGGGATTTATTTTTAAAAGATGGCAATTGAAAAAATGGTAAGTCTGCGTTGCAGCTGAGTATAGGCAGAACAAAGCGAGGAATGAAACAGGAAGTTATGCCACAGAGTGCAAGATTAGATGGACTATAGCGGATTGATTTTGTCAATTCTATGCTAATAATACGTTGGCGCTGGACTGTTGTTTTACTGCTTTGTAAAGTACAAGCATAACGGTATGACTGATGACTGGAAAAAGAAGAAGATCCAGGTAAGCAAAGCCACTGCCATTCTGTTTTATATATGATAAGACAGTTTCATTCTCTGTCAAAGCAATGTACAAGGTACCGTAAGAAAACCGCCACGCTGTCCTTACCTCGAGCACCACCATGCTTGGTTCTTGGACCACGGTAATGTTTTTAAAAACTTTCAAAGCTGGCTTATCCTGGACCTCTATTTCTTTTATGTCACCTTTAAAAAAATATTAACCAGTAAAATTACAACAAAGTTTGTCATGTAACATATATACATATACACACCTGTTCTGGCCCCCTCCTCCGTCCAGTAACAAATGCCAAGCTTAACTGGAATGTACTTTAATAGCAAGAACCCAAAACCTCGGTGGCTGAAAGCCAAGCAGAACAAACAGATAAGGACCTTGGCAGCAATCCAGCCTGCCAAGATAGTTACAAATGTTATCCAACTTTTAGTCAATGCGTTGACTTCTGCAAAGAGGGGCGTGTGCACAAGCCGTTTTTTTATAGTCTGGAGAGGAGCCTAATGACCACCAGCTGAGTGCAATTACCTCCTGTAACTGCGCAACTGTTCCTGACTCCTATTAGCTCTCCGGTGCTGGGCATCCAGGAACAACTCACTGCTGGCGTCCGGCTCACTCTCCCTTGTCTCCTCCCCACTGGTCCAAGGCTCAGGCGCCTCCTGGTAGCCAACCAGCCTCTCCGCGCCCTGCTCGGAGTCAGAACCCTGTCCAGGGTCCTCCACCTCCTCCAGAGCCGACTCAAAGGGCCCCTCGCTGTCGGAGTCTGGTAGCAGCTCTAACGGCTCCTGCTGGGCCACAACACACACCCAATCACACATTCCACTAAATTATTATTCAATAGGTGTTTGGACTGCTGGCTCCTGTTTCCTTCTATGATACACATCCGACAACCTTGGGAGCAATCCAGGATGGGCAAATAATCACCAGATTTGTGAAGTCCTGGCTTGCTTAACCATAGTTTATTGAATAAATGCTATGCTAAGTTGCAATAATAGTGTACAAACCATAGTACTTGGATTCTAGCCAGATACTAAACTCAAACCAGGCAAATTGTGTTCTGGCTTAGCAGATGTGTACACAGTGAATGTGTCAATCAGGTACATTGAAATACAAATGATGAAACCATTTTAATTTCATGCTCTACCCTTTTTAATCTTTTTAAAGCAGATCCAAACAGTCAAAATAAGTGCAATCATCCTTTTCCATCCTTGCTGCAACGGCTTTGGAATCACAAAAGTACGACACACAATTTTCTGATACATTGCTCAGCCAATTCCAAGGTAACGAGATTTTCCAGGTCTGCTCTGAAATGTATCTTTCAATATCTCGCACAGCCTTCTCCAGTGAGCTTCGGAGGTGCCCCAGTAACTTGAGGATCTTTTAACGCTTGTGAAAAAGCAGCTTACAGATAGACCTCGAGTTATGACCACAACTGGCACGGGAATCTTGGTCGTTGAGCAAAATGGAAGTTAAGCAAGATGACTGAGTGATCACTTTCGCTCAATGACTGCAATCTCGCTACTCCAGGTTGCTATCATTAAAGGATCTCCCAGTTGGTTAAGCAGACAAATCCCAGGTAAGAAGCTCCAGGAAGGAATTGTATTGTATTGTATTGTATTATTTGTATGCCGCCCTTCTCCGGGAGGACTCAGGGCGGCGAACAATTCAAGGGGGGGAAAAAAGGGGAACAAAAAAAGACAAAATACAAATAATAAAAGTAAACAACAGTCGCACAACCATACATGTCGAGAGGGGAGGGAACTCATCTCCCCCAGGCCTGCCGGCAAAGCCAGGTTTTGACGGCTTTTCGGAAGGCCTGGAGAGAGGTGAGGGTCCGAATCCCTGCGGGGAGTTCGTTCCAGAGGGCCGGAACTGCCACAGAGAAGGCCCTCCCCCGGGTCATAGCCAGGTGGCATTGGCTGGTAGATGGCACCCGGAGGAGGCCAGCCCTGTGAGATCTAATGGGTCTGTGGGAGGTAATTGGCAGCAGGCGGTCTCTCAAGTACCCGGATCCAAATAAGAAGATCTGGGTAGGTTCACAGAGGGGAAGTTCCTTCATTGGGCTGCAGGAACGGAACTAAAATCTTCAGTGGATGAAGGGGAGGTTCCACAGAAAATCTGACCAGTAGGGGGAATCCTTCATTGGGTTATAGGAACGGAGGTAAAATATTAAAGGAATTTAACTGTGTCCCTTATAGCGTAATAAGGGATTTCTTCCCAGTGGACAGAAGACAGGCAAAATCCTCAGTGTGGCTAGAAATCTCAACTCCATGAGATTCCCCACCTTGGAAGGCAGCTCTTTTAGCCAGCCCCAGGAAATAAGAGGGAGTGTTCTTGACAGGCAACAGTGGATTACAACTTTCCCTACCAGCTTCCCCACTGACTTTCTGGAGAAGTCAGCAGAGAAGATTTAAAATCACATGATCATGGGGTGCCTGGCAATTGGTCATCAACGTGAACAGGTTGCTAAGCCCCACATTGCAGTTTTGTGGCCATGGGGAATGGGGGGGGGGGGAGACACCGACGTTTTATAACAACCAGAAATGATTTACGGGTTAGTAAAGCACCCTATAGAGCCGAGGTGGCGCAGTGGTTAAATGCAGCACTGCAGGCCACTTCAGCTGACTGCTATCTGCAGTTCAGCGGTTCTAATCTCACCGGCTCAAGGTTGACTCAGCCTTCCATCCTTCCGAGGTGGGTAAAATGAGGACCCAGACTGTGGGGGCGATATGCTGACTCTGTAAACCGCTTAGAGAGGGCTGAAAGCCCTATGAAGCGGTATATAAGTCTAACTGCTATTGGTATTGCTATTTCCAAGGCCATCGCAACTTTGACCGGTCCTTAAAACATCTGCTCACAAATAAGCCTACTTGGATTTTGCTCTGATCTTGTTATCCTACAGAATATTAATCATTCATCTCCCATTACACTTATTCATTCAAAATGTTAATACCAAACTGAATCTTGTGGAATTTAGCAACCAGAAGAGTAGTAGAGGAAAAGGTTTTTTAAAAAAATAGTTCTCAAGTATTTCATCTCCATACCTGTTAATTTTTGCAGATGGTAATGAAGCAGACTGAATGTCCCTGTGTACGGAATAGCTTGTGTCTGCGTCACAGTGCTCATGGCAAGATCTGTGTAATCTTGGGAGAGTTTTTAAAGAAAAAAAAGACAATCTTTAGTACGTGCCACAGACTGGGGCCTACAATATTCTTCAATTAATCTAAGAAAGTGATATGAACGTTACTAGATCTTTTCCAGATCTATTTCATTTCAGAGGGTCCATCATATCACCACAAAGGATCTGCCTTAAGAAAGCAGAGATATGGCAGAGCTCAGGTGAGTTTCAGGTAGCAATGTGCAGAGCGGTCTTGATGGGGCACACCTTTACTGAAGGTTTAGTTTAGTTTAAGAGCCGAGGTGGCACAGTGGTTAGGGTGCAGTACTGCAGGCCACTTCAGCTGACTGTTATCTGCAGTTCAGCGGTTCTAATCTCACCGGCTCAAGGTTGACTCAGCCTTCCATCCTTCCGAGGTGGGTGAAATGAGGACCTGGATTGTTGGGGGTGATATGCTGACTCTGTAAATCGCTTAGAGAGGGCTGAAAGCCCTATGAAGCGGAATATAAGTCTAACTGCTATAACTGCTATTAATGAAATTTGTATGCCGTCCACTCCCATTGGGACTCTGGGCGGCCCACAGGCAAGATAAAAGCATTTTTAAAAATTTTAAAATAAGAAATACAAGATTAAAATTAACACAACATCTATTCTGTCCAAGAGGGGCTGGATATTAATCAACAGCCCCAGGCCTGCCGGAACAGCCAGGTCTTGGTGGCTTTACGGAAGGCCGAGAGAGTGGGGAGGGTCCGGATTTCTACGGGTAGTTCGTTCCAGAGGGCCGGCGCAGCTACAGAGAAGGCCCTCCCCCGAGGGGCCGCCAGCCAGCATTGTCCGGTCGACGGTACCCAAAGGAGGCCCAACCTGTGCGATCTTATTGGTCATTGGGAGGTAAATGGCAGGAGGCGGTCTCTCAGGTAGCCAGGTCCTAAACCATGTAGGGCTTTAAAAGTTAACGGCTAGCACCTTGAAGCACGTCCGGAGACCAATGGGGAGCCAGTGCAGCTCGTGGAGGATAGGTGTAACATGGGTGTATCTAGGTACACCCAATATTGCTCGTGCGGCTGCATTCTGAACCAACTGTAGTCTTCGAACACTCTTCAGAGGCAGCCCCATGAGGTGAAGTCTCTCTTCGTCAAAAGCTTTGAACAGGTGTAATTTCTGGACTTTTATTTCAAAGAACTGTTTTAGTCTTTACTTGATATTAGAGTATTGTAAAATATTTTTGAATTTTTCTTCATTTAAAACTTATAGCCTACACTTAAAACTGTATTTAGCTACTGTATAAACACTATAGACTACATTTAAGTGTACAAATATGAAATCATTGTCATCCCTGAATATTCAAACTGAGAAATATGACTTTTGAGTAAAGAGCACACATTTGGCTCGTTAAAAATACATTGAATATGGGGTGAGGAGGATAACTTTTACTTACTGGACAGATCACAAGGAGAAAGAATATGGTAGTTAAAGTTTCTTTTAACTAGTATTCCTGAAACTCGCTGCTCCTGTTCTGGTTTCTTATCAGCTAGAGAACCCATTACCTACCAAAAAAAGTACAAAATTGTGACTAATTAGGAGAGATTATAGAAAGACGAATCAAATGTATAACCTCTATTTGAACAATTGAAGATAACACTTTAGCTGCATGCTTCCCTATTAGGTTCATATGTAAATATCTGTAAGTAAATGTATAGATCAGTGTTTCTCAACCTTGTCAACTTGAAGTCCTGTGGACTTCCAACGCCCAGAATCTATGCTGGCTGGGGGATTCTGAGAGTTGAAGTCCACAGGACTTCAAGTTGACAAGGTTGAGAAACACTGGTATAGTTGACTTTAACTTAAGGTGGCGCAGTGGTTAGGGTACAGTACTGCAGGCCACTTCAGCTGACTGTTATCTGCAGTTCAGCGGTTCTAATCTCACCGGCTCAAGGTTGACTCAGCCTTCCATCCTTCCGAAGTGGGTGAAATGAGGACCCAGATTGTTGGGGGCGATATGCTGACTCTGTAAACCGCTTAGAGAGGGCTGAAAGCCCTATGAAGCGGTATATAAGTCTAACTGCTAACTGCTATTGCTAACTTCACTTAATTATTTAACAGCGCTGCTAATGAAGTATACAGCATCCTTTTAAGTTCTTCCATTTTTTTGACTGACAAATCGATGCTTTTCTAAGAATCACAAGTGATACGCCCCACTTGTAGGCTTTTATCACAGATTTGTCCCTGTTTTAAAAACAGCGTATCTCAAACTGCTCTGCTTCAATATTATCAGGCCAGATATTCCTGCGTGTCCAGTAAATGACACCTTCAAACAACAAAAAAGGTTTCTAACAATTGTACCAGCGTAGCCAACAGAAGATTCTGAACACCCTGGATTTTATCCCAAAGGTGCTTTTTTTCAAGAGGCAACTGGACTTTCTGATTTTTCTTCGAAGACATTTCGCTTCTCATCCGAGAAGCTTCTTCAGCTCTGAAGGGATAACCTTGGGGACAACCATAGCAATAGAAGTTAGACTTATATACCGCTTCACAGGGCTTTCAGCCCTCTCTAAGCGGTTTACAGAGTCAGCATATTGCCCCCAACAACAATCCGGGTCCTCATTTTACCCACCTCGGAAGGATGGAAGGCTGAGTCAACCCTGAGCCGGTGAGATTTGAACCGCTGAACTGCTGGGCATTCGCTGGCTGGGGAATTCTGGGAGTTGAAGTCCAGACATCTTCAAGTGGCCAAGGTTGAGAAACACTGATCTGGATGATTGAGCATCTCCATGGTCACTCTGCATTTTACTACTGTCACCCTCCATCCCTTCAGTCCTGTGTTTTTAACCATGGGAGGAAAAAGCCCTATTCTTTCCACAGTAGTTTATACAGTTTATTATTCTTATATACAAGTAGGCTATACATACTTTAAGTAAGAAAAATAACGCCCTTTCAACCAAGATTCATGAAAAGATTCTTGTTAGAGCAAAAGAACAAGATTAGCATTTACTTTGGCCAGTTTTTCTCCTCTGAAGTTTAGAGTCACAGCTTCAGTGTTTCTAGGATTGTGGACCTCGATGTGGACTTCGTCGTTATCTTCATATTCCCGTATCAAGGCAGCTTTCAGTCTAGCCATTTCGTTCTGCTCCCCGTGCACCAATATCTGCACGACAAATACAAGCATATCCACAATTAAGGAGGTCATCGCTGAGATAAGGAGAGGAAGACACCTATCCTCCGCGAGCTGCACTGGCTACCGGTCGATCTCCGGGTACGTTTCAAGGTGCTACTTGTCACCTACAAAGCCCTCCATGGTAGTGGATCTGGGTACTTGAGAGACCGCCTACTGCCAATTACCTCCACCCGACCAATTAGATCCCATAGATTAGGGTTCCTCCGAGTCCCATCTGCTGGTCAATGTCGACTGGCAACTACGCGGAGGAGAGCCTTCTCGGTGGCAGCTCCGACCCTATGGAATGATCTCCCCGTGGAGATTCGTACCCTCACCACCCTCCAGACCTTCCGCACAGCCCTTAAAATCTGGCTATCCCGTCAGGCCTGGGGTTAAAGACTGTAACCCACCCGAATAGTATGAATGTCGTGCTTTTAATGATGTACTGTCTTATGTGTTAATTGTTTGTTTCCCCCCCTTTTCGAGTTGTAAGCCGCCCTGAGTCCCCCCAGGGAAAAGGGCGGCATATAAATAAATAAAAAATAAATAAAATAAGAAAGAGAAGAGAGAGCAGCTACTACACGCAGAGTATGGTTTTAACGGTTTATGTACAATTTCCATTGTACTGGGTTATATCTTCCTGGTCCTCAAATGTTTCTAATCTTTCCCAACTTTCTCAGCTCGGAAAGTCCAAAGTGAGCAGGATAACTTTTAGTTCTCTCGGTGTTTCATAAAAGCTGCCCCCCCCCAAAAAAACCTTTCCATTTTTTGCCAGTGAAATAGGCTGTAGGAAAGTGGTGGTGGACAAGTGTCGAAATGCACAATAGTTTTGGGATATGAGCACTCCTTAAAAAAAAATATTCTCATATCTTAAAGATCATTCAAATGAGAGATATAAACGAGACTGGAAAAAATGGATTGACTATATACAAAATAAATACGGGACCAAGAAATTCCAGTTAGCCTATGCTTAAGATCAGAAATGATTTAAACTGTTAAAAGTTAGTTCAGTAAGAAGAAGCTAAGATCAATGTAGAATGTCATTAATTTCTTTATTTCTTTTTTCTCAATAGATTTTAGACTGTGTTAGTTAAAAATCCATACCGTGTAGGGGTTCTGGGAAGTCGGGGGGGGGGGGAAGGAGGAGGGGGGTTGGGGGGGAGGGAGGGAGGGGCACACAAAAAAAATTGTACTTCAATGTCTTAATGATTGACAAATGATGAAATATTTGTGTTTTTTTTTAAAGAAATAAAAAAATTAGATATAAAAAATATATTCTGATTTTCATTAAATCATTGTTTTCTTATATCCTTCAGATGTTCTTGTTTCTTCCTTGGAACTCCCCCCCCCCCCAATTATTATCTCAATATGTGTCACAGCATTTCCTGAAGAACCAGTTTTAAAATAATACTTTTGAGAAGGATTGTTTTGAGAAACAATTGAAAAGCAATTAATAAATATGATATTAGATAATGGCTGACTGGTAAATTCGTACAGGAAAGGAGACGGTTAACATTAGATTGAGAGCCTGAAATAAAACGCCTTGAACTTGTGTTGAGAACTGATCAATAATTATTCGATGTCGTGAAAGGAAGTTAGATACTAACCACGTGGGGGGGCTTGAGGGCCCGAATAAACTCGCTGGTTTGCTGGTAATCTGTATGTGCGGAGAAAGAAATGTAATCCACCGACATCTTCAGTGGTAGTTTCTGTCCTGACATTGTTGTAATTTCTTCAGGCTCGGACATGATATGCTGCAACAGCGGAAAATGCACAAATTCCAACAATATTTTATTATTTCATATTCAACAGAAAAATATTGAACATGCCTTTTAAATGCCTAGCCTAACAATTCTGGGCACCAGTCTGGTCAAGTTACCAAATTCAACATCTCAATGATTCTGCTTTTCACTGCAAAATACCCAAGTTTTCTGACCCCCCCCCCCTCGTTCCACACCAAAGCACACTCCGAGTCAGAGATAAATTACGGCATTTAATTAACAAACAGGTCCTTGGCAGTAACCCAGCACAGAAAAGCTTGGGCAGCAATAAACACAGATAAGGCTTGGCAGCAATCCAGCCTGCAAAGCTCATATAATGTTCTCTGACATTCGATCCTGTGTTGACTTCTGCAAGAGGGACGTGTGCACAAGTAGACTTTTTATAGTCTGGAGAGGAGCCTAACGACCACCCGCTGAGTGCAATTACCTCCTGTAACTGCGCAACTGTTCCTGACGCCTAGTAGCTCTTCGATGGCATGCATCCAGGAACAACTCACTACTGTTGTCTGGCTCACTCTCCCTTGTCTCCTCCCCACTGGTCCAAGGCTCAGGTGCCTCCTGGTGGCCAACTAGCCTCTCTTTCCCCTGATCGGAGTCGGAACCCTGTCCAGGGTCCTCAACATCCTCCAGAGCCAACTCATAGGGCCCCTCGCTGTCGGAGTCTGGTGGCAGCTCCAACGACTCCTGCTGGGCCACAACACCCAGGTATGATGGAAATACATACAAAGAAATTACTATAATAACTGAAGATCATCCAGACAATTGTTGACCGAATTACAGTGAGTCATTGGACTCACTTGCCATGGGGCAAACAGCCTGGGTGTAAGTTAATTTAAGTATGTGCAAAATACACACGTACGGGCACAGGAATACCGCCAGGCAATGACATAAGCCACTGCTTGGCAGCAAAGGTAAGACCACCATTTTTGGGTGAGCTCCTAAATTCTCTGTGTGATGCTACAAATAGAGCTTTTGTGTGCATCTTTAGAGAGTGTCTGAGATTATGCAGGGCCTTCAATCGTTCTTGAACACATGCTCACATGTTCAGTCTCCTAGAACACATGCTTTCTCACGGATTGAGGAATTAATGCCTGGAACCCCTTTATCATATCTAACTGTGGGTTTCTTGGTGCTGAGTGCACTGATGATGTCGCCTAGTTTGGTAATGAAACGTCTGTAAGAAAACGACTGAGTTCGGAGAACACCAAGGATCCCATAAGCTCAACCTTGAGTTACAAATACTCTGGTCTTTCACACCTGATGATTTACTATTACCCAATTAAGTTTTACCATTTGTTGCATATATTGCAAAGCAAGAACGAACATTTAATACGAAATAAATGCATAATAAGGCTGTATCTATATCAATGTAAGTATAGTGTATATATTCTGCATTGGCATGCTACCAAATTTATTTGATTAAACCAGTGGTTCCCAAACTTGGCCACTTTAAGACTTGTGGACTTCAACTCCCAGAATTCTCCAGCCAGCTCTGCAGAGCTGGCTGGAGAATTCTGGGAGTTGAAGTCCACAAGTCTTAAAGTGGCCAAGTTTGGGGACCACTTGATTAAACTAAGTATGAGTTGTCTTTTACACACCAATAAGAGTGCTCAAACACTAACGTCTTCCACATCGTAGAGAGAAGATCTCACCTTGGCAAGGGTTCCTTCCACACAATAACCTGCTATAATGACTCCATTTCTTTTATCAGTGCACCAGCTCTCAAATAGTTCCCTGGATAAGCCACTCTGCATCATACCAGGGGAAGCCATTACCACACTGGGGCCAATGTCATCAAAATGATCCATGCTCTAGATAGAGAGAGAGAAGAAAAACGGTGTCGCGCTTCCATTTGCAAGAGTCAGATTCTATAATAAGGACTGTGGGTTCCATATATCTGGGCTGGGTCTGCATGCTGTTGAGTTCCAGAAAGATGCCTATCATTAAAATGCTCACAGCAAAGAGGAGGTGCTTCTGGTCTGGCTCTTGCGGCTTAGAACCAGGCCACGCAAACAGCGGGCGAATGCGTGTGCACGCAAAGCTGCATTCGTGGAAAGCATCCCCTTGCCCCCCCCCTCCTCCGCTGACGGTCCGGAAAGATTGGAGATCGCTGTAGTGGGGCTGCCCTTGAAGTGTATCCGAAGACTACAGCTGGTCCAGAATGCAGCCGCGCGAGTGATAATGGGTGTACCGAGATAGACCCATGTTACACCTATCCTCCGCGAGCTGCACTGGCTTCCTATCGGTCTCTGAACTCGCTTCAAGGTGCTAGTCGTTACTTTTAAAGCCCTACATGGTATCGGACCTGGCTACCTGAGAGACCGCCTCCTGCCATTTACCTCCCAACGACCAATAAGATCACACAAGTTGGGCCGCCTCCGGGTGCCGTCGACTGGACAATGCCGGCTGGCGGCTCCCCGAGGGAGGGCCTTCTCTGTAGCTGCTCACCACCCTTCTGTAAAGCGACTAAGACATGGCTGTTCCGGCAGGCCTGGGGCTGTTGAGTTGTCCAGCCCCATTTGATGAAATGGATGCTGTGTTGATTTTAATTTTGTAATTTTAAATGTTTTAAGTGTTTTTATTGTTGTTTTTATTTGCTGTGAGCCGCCCAGAGTCCCTAGGGAGTGGGCGGCATACAAATACCATTAAAGTTTGAAAGTTTAGTAGACAGCAAGAATTACAGGAAGAGCTCCTAATATCTGTAACCTCAAAAGGGCACTCTAATCCTGCATTTGGTAAATGGTAGCCAAACTTTTGGAAATCAGGACTGTCTCATAATAGAACTCAGCAATAGCACTTAAGACTTATATACCGCTTCACCGTGTTTCACAGCCCTCTCAAGTGGTTTACAGAGTCAGCCTACGGCTCCCAACAATCTGGGTCCTCATTTGACCCACCTTGGAAAGATGGAAGGCTGAGTCAACCTTGAGCTGGTCAGGATCGAACTGCCAAACTGCAGGCAGCTGGCAGTCAGCAGAGTTAACCTGCAGTACTGCATTCTAACCACTGCACCACCACAGCTCATCTAAATATATTAGTTACAGTTAGTGAGCTACGTTTCTGATTGCTGAAGATCTCAAAATGTAAATTATGCTGGAGCCGGGAAAGGGGAGAATGGAACTTTGTAAGCATCTGTTTCCCAATCTATTTTTTAACAAATGTCAGCCTCTGCTTTGCTGTTGCTTCGACTGCCATGAAACGGGGAGGGAGGGCAGGGTATTTGGGAGGGGATACTCATTGTGCTGGAGGAAAGTTCTGGAGTTCAGCTGCCTGACGGACTACGCATGCGTAGGAGATTCCCGCCAGGACTAACGGCACCGACATTCCATCTTCGTGATGCCTTTTGAAGTTATCTCACACCTGACACTTGGGAGAATTATGATTGGACTGCAACTGGGATGCCAAGGGGTGGGGAATGGGCTATTCTATATATCCATGGCTTTCGTGCCTAAATAATCAGACTTCGCTTCGCTATGCCTTTAATCATTTATAATTAGTAAAAGTACGCTTGATTTCTACTCATGGAGTCTCGTGGTCTTCTTTCCTAATTATCTAATGGAGAGGATCTGACAACAAACTTGCAGGCACTGGAGTCATTTATCAATAACTAGATTAGGGCAATTAAGAAGCCCAACCATAAACCAGAACTAGATCTATTTGGATTCAACTTGCATGTTCTGTAGCAATATATTTATTCACACTGACCTTCAGGTTACTAATGTGCTTGAATACAAAGGGGTTGTTGATATTGATTTGCTTGCGGATTTTATCGTTCATAGCATTGACGTAGGTCTGATACACTGCCATGCACTTCTTTGCCAGGGAAGAAGCATAGTATATCGGGATCTCATGTAGTTCAGGGTGGTTTTGCCAGTATTCATCTAAACAGACAGGCAAGAACATGAAGTTAAGATTAAAAATTGTTCAAATATTTGAGTTCTGAAAAATATCTGCAAAGCCAGTATCGTGCCACAATGTAACCTTTATACTGTCTGTATTCCTCGCCATAAAACCATAAAAAATATAATGCTTTATAGTTGATCATCAAAATAGCTAGATATATTCAAAGCTCAGGTGCATCTCCCATTCTTACCTAGATTCAGATTCAGATTCAGATTTAATTTATTTGTATGCCGCCCTTCTCCGGGAGGGACTCAGGGCGGCGAACAACTCAAAAGGGGAAAGGGAATACAAACACAATACATATAATTAAAATACACAAGAGTCATACGGCCATACCAGTCGAGAGGGGAGGGGAACTCATCAACCCCAGGCCTGCTGGCACAGCCAGGTTTTGACAGCTTTCCGGAAGGCCTGGAGAGAGGTGAGGGTCCGAATCTCCGTGGGGAGTTCGTTCCAAAGGGCCGGAGCTGCAACAGAGAAGGCCCTCCCCCGGGTGGTAGCCAGATGGCATTGGCTGGTGGACGGAACCCGGAGGAGGCCGACCCTGTGCGATCTAACGGGTCTGTGGGAGGTAATTGGCAGAAGGCGGTCTCTCAAGTTTTCTCAAAATGTACCCGGGAAGAGGAATGTTTTTAAAAGCTTCTTAAAATAAGGTTGCGTTTTGTCTTCTGGGAAGACGTTCTACAGGAAGGGAGCTCTTGTGAGTCTCCTGTCACAAATCTTGAGAAGTTGGTACTGTTATCCAGAAGTACCTATAAAAAAAGGTAAAGGTTCCCCTTGCACATACGTGCTAGTCATTCCTGACTCTAAGGGGCGGTGCTCATCTCCGTTTCAACGACAAAGAGCCAGCGCTGTCCGAAGACGTCTCCGTGGTCATGTGGCCAGCATGACTAAATGCTGAAGGCGCACGGAACACTGTTACCTTCCCACCAAAGGTGGTTCCTGTTTTTCTACTTGCATTTTTTATGTGCTTTCAAACTGCTAGGTTGGCAGAAGCTGGGACAAGTCACGGGAGCTCACTCCGTTACGCGGCGCTAGGGATTTGAACTGCCGACCTTTCTGATCGACAAGACTGTTGAAGTCTCTAAAATTGCAAGGCTCCTCCTAGTCACATTGGATTTTAAAGGTTATCATCAGCATCTGGAATTAACGCTGGAAACCTACTGTGTTGCCAACCAACACAGCTCCTTCAATATTGGTGTTCTACAACACTGGATTGTCTAGTGTTAATATGAAAGATGGGTGATCATTAAAGGCAGTTCCAGGTGCACATAACGAAAGTTACCTGCCCTTCGAGAGTCAAGGATTCCAATTACCTCTATTATTACATCCAGAGACCCAGACAACATGTTAAGGAAGCAATTTGTGCATGTTAGAAGTATTCCGTAAACACATACCCAAAATCAAAAGCAATTCTTGAGCTCTTCCCAAAGCAAACACAGGGATGAGGCCTCGTCCTCCCCGGTTTACAATATCGTGTACAGTGTTACAGAATCGAGCCTCCCGCTCCTCCCGCTTCTCGTGGATGTGAGTACCGTACGTTGATTCCTAGACAAAGAGTCGAAGAATTACAACACTACATATGCACGTAATCACGGTTCCACCACAAAATCGCGGACAAAATCGCGCTCGCCGAAAGCGTGCATTTGACGTCATCACAGCGCGACGAAAACATCGCGCTGTGATCGAAAAATGTAAAAATAAAGCTAAAACCTTACCCTAACCCCCCCAAACTTAACCCTAAACCTAACCCTAACCCTTAACCTAACCCTAAACCTAACCGTTAACGTAACGCTAAACCTAACGCTAACCCTTAACCTAACGCTAAACCTAACGCTAACGCTCTAACCCTAACCCTAACCCTTAACCTAACCCTAACCCTTACCTTTATGTGAATCGGCTTGGTTTAATTTTAATTTTATTTAAATGTTTAATTTTTTTCGTCGCGCTGTGATGACGTCACATGCGCGCTTTCGTCGAGCGCGATTTTGTCCTCCGCGGTTTTGACGGGTCACGCGTAATCACAATCTTCATTTCTTTTAGAGTTTGTTGTACAAAAAAAATCTCTCACCAGGTTGATGGGGAGAAAACAAAACAGAATTGGTGTTCTCAAGTGTTAACCATTGACCAATTACACTGCTGGCAAATAATGAATTGTCTTTAGATCAAGCTGCTCCTTTGGATGATCAATGTTACCGAGTCACAAACAAGAGGACAGCTAAGTCTCACTGTCTGATATGACTTCATCTTTAGCTAACGAAAAAGATGGACACAAGTCACTGAAGAGGGAGCACAAGACCGAGGCTGCGCACACCACACTGCGGCAGGGGAATTATCCAGAAAAAAGAGTGTATGTGTATCAGGGGTGGGTTGCTAATCCTGTTCCAACTGGTTCGGTTGGAACGGGGCCGGTGGCATCCTCGTGCACGAGCGCAGTTCACGCATGCGTCTTAGCGCCTGCGCGATGCTCCAGCTGCTCGCGGAGACTCGCGCAGGCGCTGTATGTGCCATGCGCCTGCGTGGAAGCGCAGAAGCCTTCAAAGACCGGTAAGGAGCGCGGGCGGGCGGGTGGGCCCTTCGCCGTTCCCGGAAGTGACTTACTTCCGGGTTCGCCGACCAACCGGTTCGCGGGGACTGCCGCGAACCAGTTGAAACCCACCCCTGATGTGTATCTACGTGAATTGATGTACATACCAGGATATATTAAAGAAGAAACTTACAATGATCAGAATATCAGGCTTAATATTGGGAATCTCAGCTGCCATCAAATGCCGGTCTTCCTGTCTTGAGAAGTCACCTGTGTATAAAAGCTTTTAAGAAAGAAGTAAAATGACATTGTAATTATAAAGATTAAATAACAAAAAAAGTTCCAGTCTAATCCATGACTTTTCAAGGGCAGCCCTTGAAGAGCATTCGGAGACTTCAGCTTGTCCAGAATGCAGCCGCGCAAGCAATTGTGGGTGTACCTCGGTACACCCACGTTACACCTATCCTCCGCGAGCTGCACTGGCTGCCTATTGGTCTTCGGATACGCTTCAAGGCGCTAGTCGTCACTTATAAAGCCCTTCATGGTATTGGACCTGGGTACTTGAGAGACCACCTGCTGCCAATTACCTCCAATAGACCGATTAGATCCCACAGATTAGGCTTCCTCCGAATTCCATCCACTGACCAATGCCGACCGGCAACCACCCAGAGGAGGGCCTTCTCTGTGGCTGCTCTGGCCCTTTGGAACGAGCTCCCCGTGGAGATTCTGACCCTCACCACCCTCCAGGCCTTCCGCAAAGCCCTTAAAACCTGGCTGTTCCGACAGGCCTGGGGCTAATGAGTTTTTTGTCCCCCCCTCGAATGGTATGGTTGTTGAGTGTTTTAAATTGTGGTATTGTTTTGTTCATGTTCTTTTTTTCTTATTTGTAACCCCCCCCCCCCCCCCTGACTTGGTTGTGAGCCGCCCTGAGTCCCCTCCGGGGAATAGGGCGGCATAGAAATATAATAAACTCAACTCAACTCAACTCAAACTTTTGGTTTATTGCCTTAGTATCTCCAAACGTGTACTGTTAATACTTTGGATTAAGTGTACTGTGGATTAAGAGCAAATGCTTGACAAGGAACCTGTTCTGACCTAGGCTTCCCAAGATCATGAAGCTGACTCCTCATCCCAATAAAACCTTTATCAGGCTTGGAGAGTTGCCAGGCCGATATCTTCCAAATGCCAAGCTGTAGCAGCAATACTTGGCAAGAAGTCAGGAACAGATCTTCACCCAAATGGATTGAACTAATTGTCTCCTGCAAACTCCCCTCCCCTTTCACTTTATTCCCTATAGGAGGGGCCATTCACCGTCCACCTGTGCTTTTACTCCTCAGTTGGCCCTTGTTCCTTAGCTATTTCCTTCTCCTGGCAGCTCTGCGCATGCACACATTGGGAACAGGCTCCAGCTGTTCTTCTGCCACACTGATATACGACTCCAAAGACAGCTGATAACTGTCGGACGGCCCTGGCCCTATCCCTTGAAGAGCCGAGGTGGCGCAGTGGTTAGGGTGCAGGACTGCAGGCCACTTCAGCTGACTGTTATCTGCAGTTCAGCGGTTCTAATCTCACCAGCTCAAGGTTGACTCAGCCTTCCATCCTTCCGAGGTGGGTGAAATGAGGACCCAGACTGTGGGGGCGATATGCTGACTCTGTAAACCGTTTAGAGAGGGCTGAAAGCCCTATGAAGCGGTATATAAATCTAACTGCTATTGCTATTGCTATCCCTGCCCTCATCACAACCTTCCCCAGACTCCAGGACTGGCCCATGTTCCTCCCCAACCTCCTCACTGTCTGAGTCTGCCACCAGCTCCGCTGGCTGCTGGCGGGCCACAACAGGACCAATATGACATAGCAAAATATACTTTTAAGCACAATGTTCTGATACTGTTTAGATTAGATCCTTCCAGTGCTAAAGGAAACAGCTCATATCAGGGGCCTTTAATCTTCCAAGCTGCTGGTGTAAGAGAAAGAGAATACCCCCCTCTCTCCCCCAAAAAAACCTAGTTCCTCTGAAACGGCAAACTCATAGAAACAGAGTTCCAGAGATTTCTCCACATTCTAAGGAAATACCTTCACTCCAGCAATCTCTATCATGAACATGGCTGCTCCCAGAACATGTCCGGCATGGTAACACCAGAATTTGATGCCAGCCACCTCTTTCACTTCATGAAAGTTTATTGTTTCAATTTTCTCCATGCTTTCTTCCAGGTCGGTCTCTGTGTATAGCATATCGTCTGCAGAGATATTGCTAAATAAAACAATAAGGGCAGATCATCATCTCGTTCAACAGATTTTCAGATGTAATTTTTATAATAGGGAAGGGCTTGAAAATACTCACATGATCCCAAGTCCAAAAATTCATATTATTTTAGGGTCGTTTTTTTTTCCTTACCCGTTAAAAAAGTTTAAACTTACCTACTATTATCCATTATCATTGTATTTTTTTATGTGTTTTAACTTTCTGTGGGGACTGCTTGGGTGAATGAATGAGTATGCCTGATTCGGAGGACCTGCCGGGAGAAGCGGGGGCCATGGGGGTGGTTGGGGGAACTAGAGACACGGGAGAGGGTCGGGGTATTACGGTCGTAACAGGGAGGGGCAGATATGGCGGGGACTTCAGGGCAGGCCATTACCGGGGAAGGAGGGTTCGCTACATTACAGAGATCCCTCCTTCCGGCCCTGTGAGTCCCACTCCGAGACCAGATGGCGCAAGTAATCAGGACCCTGGACTCAGGCTGCTGTCGCTAAATGCCAGGTCTGTGGTACATAAAGTTCCTCTCGTCCGGGACTTAATTTTAGACGAGAGGGCAGACCTGGCATGTATTACTGAAACCTGGCTGGGCCCAGAGGGAGGAGTCCCCCTTGTAGAACTGTGCCCAGAAGGATTTCAGGTGCTGCACCAGCCGAGAGCTCAGGGAAGGGGTGGAGGTGTGGCCGTTGTTATCCGGGAGTCGTTAGTTCCTCGTAGGGTCCCTGCTCCGGAGCTTGTCGGGTGTGAGTCTCTGCTGATAAAGTTGGACCTCAAGGGTCAAGTGGGTTTGCTGTTAACGTACCTGCCTCCCAACAGCGTTGCAGCAGCCCTCCCCTCGCTCCTCGAGTCGGTAGCCGAGCTGGCAATTGAGTTCCCTAGGTTGATGGTCCTGGGGGACTTCAATTTGCCTTCGCTCGGTGAAAACTCTGATGGGGCGCAGGAGTTCATGGCTTCCATGACAGCCATGGGCTTGACCCAAGTAATTCGGGGCCCAACCCATTCGGCGGGTCACATGCTCGACCTCGTATTTCTCTCGGAGCAGTGGATTTGTGATCTTGGTCTGAGGGGTAATGACATCATACCCCTGTCGTGGTCAGACCATTGCCTACTGAGGCTCGACTTCCAGAGGCCAAACCCCCACTGTAGGGAGGAGGAACCGACCAGGTGGTTCCGCCCCAGGCGACTCATGGAGCCTTTAAGGTTCCAGACGGAGCTTGGGGTTATTCCTGATTCTTTCGCCCACAATCCGGTAGAGACTTTGGCTGCTGCCTGGCATACGGCAGCGTCAGAGGCCCTCGACCGGATTGCGCCACTACGGCCCCTCCGAGGCGGCGGATCCCGGAGACCCCCTTGGTTTACCGAGGAACTCCGGGAGATGAAGCGCCGGAGGAGATGCCTAGAGCACCGATGGAGGTCCAATAAGTCCGAATCGAACCGAGCAATGGTAACCACCTGCACCAAGGAATACACCAGAGCGCTTAGGGCAGCGAAAAGATCCCACATAGCCACCTTGGTTGCGTCCGCTGAATCCCGCCCAGCCGCCCTGTTTAAGATAACCCGCTCCCTATTAAATAAAAGGGAGGTAGGGGAGCCCTTGCAGGGCAGAGCTGAGGATTATGCCCAATTCCTAGCGGACAAAATTGCTCGGTTTCGGTCGGACTTGGACTCCACACCCGCAGTTCCAGCCGAGGCACAAGAGGATCAAACGGAACATCTCTGGGTTGAGTTTCAGGATGTTACCCCGGGGATGTGGACAAGGCCATGAGGGCTGTGAGTGCCTCCACCTGCGTACTGGACCCGTGTCCCTCATGGCTGGTTACCAGCAGCAGTGAGGTGACACGAGGCTGGATCCAGGCAGTCGTGACCGCCTCTCTTCGGGAGGGGAACTTCCCCGCCGCACTGAAAGCGGCGGTGGTGAGACCCCTCCTAAAGAAGCCATCTTTGGATCCAGCTGTCCTTAATAACTATCGTCCAGTCTCCAACCTTCCCTTCCTTGGGAAGGTTGTTGAGAAGGTGGTGGCCTTTCAGCTCCAGCGGTCCTTGGAGGAAGCAAACTATCTCGACCCCTTCCAGTCAGGCTTCAGACCCGGTTACAGCACAGAAACCGCTTTGGTCGCATTGACTGATGATCTTTGGAGAGCCAGAGATGGAGGATTCCCCTCCATACTGGTTCTCCTTGACCTCTCAGCGGCTTTCGATACCATCGACCATGGTATCCTTCTGCGACGACTGCGGGGGGTGGGAGTGGGAGGCACCGTGCTACGGTGGTTCTCTTCCTACCTCTCAGACAGGTCGCAGTCGGTGTTAGTGGGGGGGCAGAGATCGTCCCCTAGGCCCCTAACATATGGGGTGCCTCAGGGTTCGGTCTTATCCCCCCTACTATTCAACATCTACATGAAACCGCTGGGAGAGATCATCCGCAGGCACGGGATCAGATACCATCAATATGCGGACGATACTCAACTGTATCTGTCCGCCCCGTGCCAACTCAATGAAGCGGCAGACGTGATGAACCGGGGTCTGGAGGCGGTTATGGACTGGATGAAGGCTAACAAGCTTGTGCTCAACCCAGAAAAGACCGAGTGGCTGTTGTGTTTCCCTCCCAAGGATTCCACCGATATTCCATCTCTCAGGCTGGGGGGTCAAACTCTACACCCCTCAGAGAGGGTTCGCAACTTAGGAGTCCTCCTAGACCCACAGCTATCGTTCGACCATCATTTGACGGCTGTGGCTAGGGGGGCATTCGCCCAGGTTCGCCTGGTGCGCCAGTTGCGGCCCTACCTGAATCGGGAGGCACTCACAACAGTCACTCGGGCCCTCGTGACCTCTAGGCTGGAATACTGCAATGTGCTCTACATGGGGCTGCCCTTGAAGAGCGTCCGGCGTCTTCAGCTGGTACAGAACGCAGCCGCGCGAGCGATTGTGGGTGCACCGCGGTTCACCCACATTACACCTATCCTCCGCGAGCTGCGCTGGCTACCTGTCGACTTCCGGATGCGCTTCAAGGTGCTGTTAATCACCCATAAAGCCCTACATGGTAGTGGATCTGGATACTTGAGAGACCGCCTCCTGCCAATTACCTCCCTGCGACCAATAAGATCACACAGATTGGGCCTCCTCCGTATTCCATCGGCCAGCCAGTGTCGGCTGGCAACTACAAGGAGGAGGGCCTTCTCAGTAGTTGCCCCGACCCTTTGGAACGAGCTCCCCGTGGAGATTCGTACCCTCACCACCGTCCAGGCCTTCCGCACAGCCTTGAAGAACTGGCTAGCCCGTCAGGCCTGGGGATGAAGATAGTTGCCCCTCCCGAATGTTGAATGCATGTTGGCTATTGCTTTTATTATATGTGTCTTTGTTATTGTCTACATTTCCCCTTCCCTGATTTATGTGAGCCGCCCTGAGTCCCCTCAGGGAAAAGGGCGGCCTACAAATGTCAATAAATCACTAAATCACTAAATCACCTGACTTTGACATAATCTGAGAGCAGCCATCTATAAATTGCTTTTGTAGCGTGAGTCATGAAGGTTCTTCCTTTAAAGCTGGTTTTTTGCAGAAACCACGGCAATGCCCCACAGTGATCCAAATGGAAACTGAAATAGTCAAAATAAAAATAAAAAATGGGGGTTAGTGGGTGGGAACTGAGGTAGATGCTATTACAGCAAACAGATACATTTAAAAATGTATCTTTGTTTTATTAAAATACTTAACCACAATGAGAACACATCTGCTATACTTCTTTAGCATTCAAAATTCAGTCAGACAAATCCAATAAGCATTCTAAACGTCAGCTTTGTAACATTTACAGGACTGGGACTGCAGAGGGAGGGTGCAATCCATTACATTTCGGTTCTGGCCCAGCAGGAGCCGTTGGAGCTGCCACCAGATTCCGACAGTGAGGGACCCTCTGAGTCGGCTCTGGAGGATGTGGAGGACCCTGGACAGGGTTCCGACTCCGAGCAGGGCGCAGAGAGGCTGGTTGGCCACCAGGAGGCGCTTGAGCCTTGGACCAGTGGGGAGGAGACAAGGGAGAGTGAGCCTGACGCTAGCAGTGAGTTGTTCCTGGATGCTCGGTACCGAAGAGCTAATAGGCGTCAGGAACAGTTGCGCAGTTACAGGAGGTAACTGCACTCAGCTGGCGGTCATTAGGCTCCTCTCCAGACTATAAAAGGACTGCTTGTGCACACGTCCCTCTTGCAGAGTCAACGCAGGAATTAATGTCGGAGAACATTATTGTGATCTTGGCAGGCTGGATTGCTCCCAGGTCTTATCTGTGCTGGATTGCTGCCCAAGCTTGTCTGTGCCAGTTTGCTGCCAAGGACCTGTCTGTCTGTTAATTAAATGCTGTAACTTATCTTTGGCTCGGAGTGTGTGTTGGTGTGGGATGAGCGGGGTCAGAACACATTTCTAAGAACAGAACAAAGCTTCAAGTCTATGGATGGGGGAAAGCATATACATATACCAAAACATGGCAGGAATTCTGAGGCTCCATTTCTGTCTGATTTTGGTCTGTTTCTAGACTGAAAGAGAAGTGGTCCAGGCAGAAATGTTATGGGGTGAAAGACAACGACATACAACAGCAATCTAGGGAATGCAATGGAAGAAAAGCACTGGGATGACTGGGAGAGCTGGGGGATGATTTAGATAGTTGCCATCAATGTCCTTGATTTCAATGCATCCTGTTCAGCTGCTCCGCCCCACCCCAGCTCTCTCGCTTCACGTTTTTCCATTTCCTACTGTCCTTTAGCTGTGGCTACAGACAAACTCCTTGGCTTCAGATGCACTGTAAGAATGATGAAAAGGCAGACTACAGGAAGATCCGGGCAGTGGATAGGCTGGTTAAATATGCCATGTTTCAAGCCAAGAACCGTGATAATGGCAGGGGATGGAGAAACTCAAGGGAAGTAAGCAGGGGTGGTATTTGCTTACCTTCCCTACCGGTTCGCAAATAAGACCCCGTCTGCGCATGTGCTTAGCTTTCCGCGCATACACTTTGGCTAAAAACAAGTGCCTAAGTGAGATAGGGGCGGGTGGGTGGGGCCACCCAAAACTTCCGCTACCGGTTCAAACCCGGCAGAATACTACCTCTGGAGGTAAGGAAAGCAAGGTGATTCGACAATCAGTGGCAAGTTAGAGCAGTGTTTCTCAACCTTGGCAACTTTAAGTCCTGTGGACTTCAACTCCCAGAACCCCCCAGCCAGCATAGCTGGCTGGGGAATTCTGGGAGTTGAAGTCCACAGGACTTAAAGTTGCCAAGGTTGAGAAACACTGAGTTAGAGCACAAGCCACACTTACCCGGATGGGGAAGATGGTTTTGGTTCTGCCGAATGGCAGCCCTCCCAAAACCAGCTTGACATAACTTCAAAATCACAATGTTTTTTGCTTTGAAAAAGAATATATTTTCAGTTTTGTGCTTAGCCATACCCAACCACTGTGGTTTCTGTGCTGAACCCAGAAACAGTTTCTTGAAGACTACAGCTGCCACAGAAGTAGTTTGAAGGCAAGATAAATCATACATCACTTACTGACTTATCAGAAGGAGATCAGTTTCAGCTGGATCTATAAGATCAATGTAAGGAAGAGCATCCATTCCTTCTAAGCCGGGGTGGATTCCACAGTCAAGCTGAAAATGCATATTGAAATCAAGAAGAATATTACCAATCACTAGAGGCAAACATACATGTACATCTATGGCACTGAAGTCAAACTAATGAAGCTTATACTGCATACTTAAATATTTTGTAATGTTATTCTAATCTTAGGATTTGCATGTTATTTTCATATGATAATAATCAAGAATTGTCCATATTTGGGCCAGTACGCTAGAGAAAAAAAAATAGAACGAGTAGAAATTTTCTATGACATTAACAGCAATGGAGATGAGATGAATTTTAATACTGTTGCCCTGAATGTAGTGTACAAGTAATATTGAAATAAAGTCTAAGCTATACAATGACTAGCTTTAAACTGAAATTTCATTAAAATGGAACATTATTCAAACATTCTCATCTTTGTATAATTAACAGAAAAATGGAATAGCCAAGACAAATACCTCAAAATGTAATTATTTCCTTACTGAATAGCCAACAAGAATGTGGCAGTGTATTTTTTTTTCCTAGGACAATCTCCTCATGCCCAAACCCACCAAATGTTAAAGTTGATGTAAGTTTATGCGGAGGTTGACCAGACAAGGTTGAGAGCTAAGGGATAATTTCAGGACTTTTTTTTTTTTTAAAAAAATATTTTTTATTAAAGAACTTTTAACAAAGTAAAAACCATATAAATAGCCAAGGATATACCTTGTTAATTCTATACTCCTCCACCAGAGGTGGGTTCCTACCAGTTCACACCTATTCGGTAGAACCGGTTCATCAAATCTACCGAACCGGTTAGAAGAGGTTCCACCAGTGGACCCGGAAAGCAGGCCACACCTACAGAAGAGGTTCCAAATTTTTTTGAAACCCACCACTGGTCCTTGGATATGATTATTCTACACTATCAGGCTCTTATTTATAAAACTCGGTGCCTCTGTGAAAGGTAAGGATGACTACTGCGTTTGTGGTGCAATCAGAACATTGCGTGTGTTGAAGTTGTTTTAACGCAAACCAAAGATGCCTTTTAAAAACAAGTTTCCATCCTATTCTTATGCATTCCAGTGCTGTGTGGGAGGTAATTTAAGGTGGTTCTGACAAGTGTCGTCGGCATCTTCATATCCGGTCACATGGGCAGCAAGCCACTCCCATCCGGTCACACGGGTGGCAAGCCACTCCCACAAAGGAGGCCACACCCACAGAGTAGATTCGAACAATTTTTGAAACCCACCACTGTCCTCCACCCAAAATACATACACTTGGGGGGAAGGATTCAGAATATACATTTAAGTGAAGACACTGAATGATATATATTCTCAATAAATTGAGAATTGTCAACAAAAAAGCCTTACAGCCAAATGTGGTGCATGAAAATGGATAAGAAAAACCTCAGGTGGATCTAGCCACAACTGAATAAGCAGCTACTGTACTTTTATTACAAGACACATGAGTATATTTTATTACAGATTATAATCATATGCAATATATTTTATCAAAAACATTTATTCTTAAAAGTTGTTTTAACATAGAACTATTAATATTGTCCAGGAGTCGCTCTAATGGCTAAGAACAAACACACACTTGAATAACAAGAAAATTAAAATTAAGAATTTTACAAATAACGTAACAGGAAAATTACATTACCATTATCTTCCTTCCTTTGAATTCCAAAACAATACATGATCTTCCTACTTCCTGCCCAGCACCCCTGTAAAAGTTGTTAAAGGAAGTTTAAAAAAACACACCTCAGTTTATTGAAAATAAACAAAACATGTACAACTATTCAAGCACGGTGAGATTTTTTACCTTAACTCAATACTCTCATTTGGGTAGAATGATATAACTTATTTAAAGAACTCTTGGCTGTGTGAACCATTAGGCCTAAACTTTGAACTCTTAAGATGAACTCAAATTTATTTAAATGACCTAAACTACATCACTGTGACATGGTCTTTTTCACTCAACTACAATTATGGTAGAATTAATCAAACCTTATCTAATTTTGGCTATACAGTATCAAAACTAGGAACAGAGGAAACTGAAATTTGCTGTGCATACTATACTAGACATGTTTGGGAGATAAATACCAAGTTATTGATCAGGGATTTTGGGGGTGTTTTTTTTTGCAGATATTCTGCATCAAATCCCAGCAATTGTACAACTTTTCAACTTTCTGAAGCCTCACTCGGATGTGGAACAAAATTTCCGAAAGCCCTTCTCCCCACATCGATACTTGAAGCTCACTGAACCCAAATATTAAGTATATAACAAAAGTTGACAACTTCGTTCAAAACCTCCTTCTTGCATAAGTTTCCAGGTTTCTAAAAATCCAGACTTTTAGAAATGGCAACAAAGAGAAATTTATTTTTTACTCCAGTCGTTATCTGGGTTTTTGCAGCACAACTCAATACCTGCATCAATCAAAGATATGCATGAGATTTTATGAGCATTTTAACCATTTTGGGACAGGCTAATATTCCATTTGGAAAACATATTTTTATAGAATTTAAATTATCTCAACAATAATCTCTTCCACAATCAGGCAGTCCACAGCCTTTCAGAGGCATGTAATATGCTTGTCTGACTCTTAGTGATCTAGAGGCAATGCAAAGACATGACATATAATAATTGCAAGTAAATTTACAGGGAGAGCCAAACCAGTTCCTAATAATGATTAGTCATTTGCCCAGACAAACTCAAAAAGAAAAATCCACTTAATTCCAGTTTATCATACAGGTAAGTCCTTGCCTTACAACTACAATTGAGCCCAAAATTTCTGTTGCTAAGCAACAGTTTTTTCTGAGTTTTGCCCATTTTACAATTTTTTTTGGCCACAGTTGTTAAGTGAATCACTGCAAGTGTTAAGTTAGTAACATGGTCGTTAAGTGACTCTTGTTTCCCCATTGACGCAGTGGTTAAATGCAGCACTGCAGGCTACTTCAGCTGACTGCAGTTCTGCAGTTCTGCAGTTCGGCTGTTCAAATCTCACCGGCTCAGGGTTGACTCAGCCTTCCATCCTTCCAAGGTGGGTAAAATGAGGACCCGGATTGTTGTTGGGGGCGATATGCTGACTGTAAACCGCTTAGAGAGGGCTGAAAGCCCTATGAAGCGGTATGTAAGTCTAACTGCTATTGCTATTGCTAAAACCATCGAAAATATGTCTTTTCCGATGGTCTTAAGCGACCCCTGTGAAAGGGACGTTCGACACCCCCCCAAAGGGGTCCAGACCCACAGGTTAAGAACCGCTGCTCTGAAGGTTACACAACCCAGAGAAGGCATCAATCAATCAATCAATCAATCAATGGATTTGTATACATTGTATTTTGCTCTGGGAGGTTGGGATGGAGGGAAGGTTGGAGGGGGAGGGGAAATATTTGTAAAACTTATTAAAACTCTTCAATTAAAAATAATCAATCAATCAATGGATTTGTAGGGAAAAAAAGTTAAAGCATTCTGGGAAAAAATATGGTGGATTATTCAAAATATTTTTAGAAAGAGGATAAAGTTCACTCCTCAGATGTTCTTGTTAAGTATAATTATAGAGACTAATTTGATTCTGAACTTAATAACGGCAGCAAGGCTGTTGGTGGTGCAGTACTGGAAGAAGGAAGACTTGCCTACTATTCAAGAAGGGACATTAAAAGTAGTACATTTAGCAGAGATGGCCAAAATCTCAGCATATTTGAAGGACCGTTCGGATGAGAAATACAAGTTTGAATGGAAAAGATGGATTGACTACATTCAAAATAAACATTGGACTAAAGAACTTCAATTAGCCTATGAATGAACAAGGAATGTTATAATTTATCTAAATTTAGTTTAATAAAAGGGGAGTTAAAGTGCAAGAAGGATGTAGGATGCTATGGTTAGTTAGTCAGTGTTTCCCAACCTTGTCAACTTGAAGATGTCCGGACTTCAACTCCCAGAATTCCCCAGCCAGCTTTCGCTGGCTGGGGGATTCTGGGAGTTGAAGTCCGGACATCTTCAAGTTGACAAGATTGGGAAACACTGAGTTAGCTTATGTTAGTGTGTGATTGTTAAATGTTTATACATTGTATTTTGCTCTGGGAAGTTGGGGGGGGAGGGAGGGTTGGAAAAATAATCAGTCAATCAATCAATCAATCAATCATCCTGACAGTTCCTGATAAGGCTCTCAAGGCAACGCCAGGGACCTCCAGACCGAAGGGAGCGTTGGGAGAGAGTTTGGAATCAGGGGAAGGGGCGAGGGCAGAGGGAGCGCGGACAGAACTCCGAGGACCAACGCTTCGCCGTCACTCACAAGGGCCGAATCAGCAGCTGGTCGCTCTCTTCAGCCGGGACGAAGGCCTCGGTCCTCCTCCTGGCCGACATCTTTAGCGGGAGGAGGAAGAAGAGCGGCTCGTCTTGTCTTTCATCGGCAGGTGTACCTCACCTCCCCGACGCCTCTCTGTCCCTCCTTCTCTCTCTCGTTCTCACACAGACATCCATATACACATGGGCTCTAAGACGAACCGGAAACACGACATCTCCTAGTACGCATGCGTACTATAATATTGCCGCCCCTACAAGAGGGAAGAAAGCGAGCGCTTGGAAAGAAGAGCCGGAAGTTCTCCAGTATAACGGGGTGGTAACCGGAAGGAGAATGGAGAGCGCGGCTGCTCTGGCCCCAGATGTTATTGGTCCCGGGCGGGGAGGAGGACTTGGTTCCCTGTTAATCGCCGAGCGCTTCGGAGGCGATGCCGAGCGGGAAAGCAGCCGAGCTCACAAAGGGGCGATTAAATTTATTTATTTTTGTTATCTTTGTAGGTCTGTAGAATAAGGGTAACCGTTGCCATCGGGGTTGTTTCATCCAGCTGGTGATGCGGACAAGGCTTCCCCAGGTGGGTTTCTACCTGGGATGCGGGTTTTCGGGGTTCAGAAGCAAAAGGAGGGGCGGGGAAGAAAAGGTAATATTAGGAATTTTTTAAAAAATGGAAATGAAGTGGGAATGTTTCCTCTCGCTGCTTCTCAAAGTTGCCCGGTTAACTCTTAATAAGGAGGATATTCTTCCAAGCCTAAACTTTAAAAAGTGTTAAAAACTTCAGCAGCTTTCGCACAACTCGCTGAATACACGGGCTAGTATAGCGGTGGGTTTCAAAAATTGTTGGGACCTACTCTGTGGGTGTGGCCTCCTTTGTGGGAGTGGCTTGCTACCCATGTGATCAGATGGGAGTGGCTTGCTACCCATGTGACCGGATGGGAGTGGCTTGCTACCCATGCGTCCGGATGGGAGTGGCTTGCTACCTATGTGATCAGATGGGAGTGGCTTGCTGCCCATGTGACCGGATGGGAGTGGCTTGCTGCCCATGTGTCCGGATGGGAGTGGCTTGCTACCCATGTGATCAGATGGGAGTGGCTTGCTACCCATGTGATCGGATGGGAGTGGCTTGCCGCCCATGTGATCAGATGGGAGTGGCTTGCTACCCATGTGACCAGATGGGAGTGGCTTGCCACCCATGTGACTGGATGGGAGTGGCTTGCTACCCATGTGACTGGATGGGAGTGGCTTGCTACCCATGTGATCAGATGGGAGTGGCTTGCTGCCCATGTGTCCGGATGGGAGTGGCTTGCTACCCATGTGACTGGATGGGAGTGGCTTGCTACCCATGTGTCCGGATGGGAGTGGCTTGCTACCCATGTGTCTGGATGGGAGTGACTTGCTACCCATGTGATCAGATGGGAGTGGCTTGCCACCCATGTGACCAGATATGCAATTATGAATTAATATTTAGGTCGGTCCAAGTAGCTATTCAGAAGTTAGTGGTTAGAAGCAATCGTAAAGCAAGATATGGAATTAAAACCAGAAATATTTTGTTGGCTATTTGAAAGGGAGTGTAATATATATTTAATTTTACACATGTTAGCAGCTGCTGGAATTGTGTTTGCACAACAGTGGAAAAACAGAGATATGTAAATGAATAAAAAAATTACAATGTGCAGGAATAAATAAATTGACAATTAAAATCAAGAAGGCTTTGAATACTTTTTCACGTGGGATTGGTTTTAGCAATTGCCAACTAACGGAAACAGAAATTAGAAATCCAAAAGTATGAAAGAAAACACCAATTACGTAAGGAAAAGTCCCTAAAATGTATAAGGAAATATTACTAGATCATTATTAATGCGTAGATAACTGCAGGACATAGTACTGTGGACCTTTCAATCCCGTTCACGCGATCAGCTCCCTTGTGTGATCGGTACTGTTCAGCCGTCACGCAAGTACTGAAAATTAGATTCTTGAATTAACCAGGATTAGTTTAGATGGTTTTAAAGAGATAATTTTTTTATCAGAAACAGGATTGACAATCAAAGATAAATTAATTAAAGTAGCAAAAGGGCGCTGACATTGCCTGAGAGATCTAACAAGCAACAAGGTACGGAGAGATGTCCATAAAAACTTTACCAAGAAAATAAACAGAAGATTAACTCCACAAATGGCAAAAGAAATAAGACTATATGCCTTCTGGAAGGACGCAGGTTGATATATGAAAATTGACAATAAATAATAATAATAATAATAGCTAAGTTTGATGATTAGTAAGTAGGAATTTAGTAATTTTTAGATTGCTTGCTTAAATAAATAATTGATAATGGTAACAAGGTATATTTCTATGTTGGCTGGAGGTGAGGAAACTGGGTATAAGTAATAAGTGATTTTGTTAACAAATATTAATGATAATAATAATGAAATGATAAGAGATATAGTTAATGACATATATATGTGCTGGTTTAATATAAGGAATTCAGTATACAATCTCTCTCAGAGGAAATTTAATTCGTAAATAACCCTAAGTAAAAGTTGATATATGCTCCTATTTTGCCTCTCAGCCTCCCAAAAAGCTTCTGATTTAGTCAAAGAATATTGGTGTGTAGACTGGTTTTGATATCGCTACTTTTCTTGAAGGTAAATATTTAGGCATATTCCCTCCAAAGAAATGCTTCATGTATTCTTTTGGCAATTGGAGTTCGAGCCAAGTGGAGTTGTATATATATATCTCTGCAAAGCCCAGGTAGGTATATTTTTAAGATTGCACTTTTCAATTGTATAAGAAACAGGATTTTCTTTTGTCTCCTTACAGCTTCGGTTTTGAATGTGAATCATTAAAAAAAAAAATGTTCAGGAAAGGAAAAAAACGGCACAGCAGCAGCAGCTCACAAAGCAGTGAAATCAGTACTAAAAGCAAAGTAAGATATACTTGATATAGTTTTAGTTTAAGAAAGTGTATCCTAAAAGATCATCTCTTCCATCCATCGGTTACCAGATGCGATCTGGCTCACTTGTGCTGTAGGGGTGTTGTTTTTCAGCTCCCATCAACTCCAATTACCCTAGTCAGTAATACAGGAAAATGAGAACTTGATCCAGTTTTCAGAATCTAGCTAGAGTTGAACCCACTTTTTTGTGAACTTAGAGTGTAGCAGCAGATTGAGGTTTGGTTTAGCAATCTACTTACGAAAGACCAGGACTCGAGACCACGAAGGTGCGAGAGAAACAGCTTTATTGATGCATCAAGAGGTTCAGAGTGTTCGCACACCCAAAACTGAACTGCCTGGGCTGCGCCCTGGGCAGTGAGTTTATACCTTTTAATCAAACTTCGTAAATCAGTAGGCGTTACAATAGGCGTATACATATTATAGCAATAGCAATAGCAGTTAGACTTATATACCGCTTCATAGGGCTTTCAGCCCTCACTAAGCGGTTTACAGAGTCAGCCTATTGCCCCCAACAACAATCCGGGTCCTCATTTTACCCACCTCGGAAGGATGGAAGGCTGAGTCAACCCTGAGCCGGTGAGATTTGAACAGCCAAACTGCAGAACTGCAGTCAGCTGAAGTAGCCTGCAGTGCTGCATTTAACCACCGCGCCACCTCGGCTCTTTCATATTGATGGTCCAAGCTCCCTGTTTAGGACAGGGAAATACATATTGGAAAAATACAATGCAGAAGTGAATCCTATAAGTCATAAAAACAGGATAGAAAAAGTGCTGAGATGATGCCCACGTTAATCTGTCATTTGGCTATTTTCAGTTATTCTACACCCACATTACTTCCGTGTGCCATCCTTGTGCAGAAGCAGAAGTGGTTAAAAGCAGCACTGCAGGCTACTTCAGCTGACTGCAGTTCTGCAGTTCAGCTGTTCAAATCTCACCGGCTCAGGGTTGACTCAGCCTTCCATCCTTCCGAGGTGGGTAAAATGAGGACCCGGATTGTTGTTGGGGGCGATATGCTGACTCTGTAAACCGCTTAGAGAGGGCTGAAAGCCCTATGAAGCGGTATATAAGTCTAACTGCTATTGCTATATCAATCCAGATACCATTTGCTATGATCCTGGTTTGTTGCTTGATGCCCCAGATTTTTTTTGGGGGGGGGGTCATGCACCCCCACCTTTATTTTCTTCCAGGATATTTTATTTCAAGTTTTTAATTTAGCCTACTTCACGTGAACTGTAAACATGGGCAATTTTTTCCCCCTGTTTTGCCACGATTCACTAAATTTAAATAAAATCAACTTTATAAAACTTTTTTCCCCCCCAGTAGTCCAAAGTAAATGCTGGTCAGCCAAAACTCTATAAACTAAAAGTGGGTGGAGGCCATGAGTTCTAGCTCTGCCTTAGATATGTTGTAGGGAGGAGGAGAGAGCATTAAGTATATTTGCCGCCTTGAGTTATTTATAGAAATAAAGGTGGGATTAAAAGAAATTGAAGTGACATTTCCTCCTGGTGGTGTTACTGTAGGTTTAATAATAGGAAGGTGAAAATGAAAGTTCACTATGCAAGTATTAATCATTAAAAGAAACCCCAATGCCTGTAATATTGATTAGATGCTTTTTGTATAACAAATAGTGATTGGACCCCAGGATGATTTTCTAATATCAAGATCTGATTATTTTCTTCTTGGTTTGGTGACCCTAAGAAAAGGATCTCATCTTGACAGCTCTTTTTCTTTTTTAAAGCCCATATTAAAAAGGTATAAGCTGTTAAATAATTAAGAACATCTATGGTTGTAATGCATTTCATATTTAATACAGAAGTTTTCTTTAAAAAAAAAAAACAGGTTTGGCCATAATAACTTCAGCTTTCTCCTTATCTAGTCCGTGGACTCTAGCCTTGGAGGTCTTTCGCGATCCAGCACTGTTGCTAGTCTGGATACAGATTCTACAAAGAGTTCAGGTATGAAACTTGAGGAGGTGTCATATCTACAAGACTGCGTAGCTGAGTACGGTATTTAAAACAGGCTACTATATGGGGAGGTGTACATCTGGCATTATTTTTCAAAACAGAAAATATATTTTTATCCTTATCATCTCAGCTGGGTTCTGGAGGATTTCTGATGCATTGTCCTGGGTTTTAGAATTATTCCTACAAGAACGATGAAATTCCTTCTGAGCGACATTAGCCTGACTGCTGTTTTAGAAGGCAGAATATAATGGTTAAAGAGAAATGCAGTGAAGATCACCAAGGATATGCGGGCCTTGCTTAAGGCACTAAAAACCTGGTTCTTCCCTTGAGTATTGGGTCAGAGTCAGTGGTGGGTTGCAGGCGGTACACCCTGGTACGGGTGTATCGGAACCTGCCTGGAACACCGGATACCATTCTGGTATGGTGCTCCGGAGGACCCACCCGCCCGCCCGAGCTCCTTACCTGTCTTTTAAGGCTTCTATGCACACGCATGGCGCGTACAGTGCCTGCGCAATGCTCCGCGGACCAGCTGGAGCATCGTGGAGGCGCTAAGACGCATGAGTGCGCTGTGTGGTTAAGCACGCACTGCGCGCGTCCATGTGAACACCACCAGGCTCGTTCCAACCAAACCGGTTGGAACGGGATCCGGAACCCACCACTGGTCAGAGTGTAGGATAATCTCACAGAAATTAAAGTTACTGAATGGAATATGCAGAGCTGGGGTTCCACCACAAATCCGTGAAGCCCTTATCCGCGGAGACATAAGCGCGAAGCCTAATTCACGCCGTTCGAAGTGCTAAGGAAAAACACGACCCTACCACAATGACATAATCGCGGAGGGCAAATCCGCGCATTCCCAAGCACTCAGTACCCTAAACCTAACCCTAAAACAAACCTTAAAACAAACCCTTAAACCTAATCCTAACCCTTACCTTAATTGAAATCGGCTTTCTGCTGCGGCGCTGTTTTAAAGCGCTCTTCTGTTGCCGCGCTGTTGTCGCGGTGGTGATGACGCGCGGTGATGACATCGCGGCTTTAGCAACGCGATTTTATCACCGCTATTTTGATGAGCGCGGTTTTGTCGTGCCACGCAGAGCTGGACCTCAGTTACTTTGTTATTCGTTTGTGTTTTGGATGTTAATCGGCAAAACGACTTCAGCTGAAGCCATGCTTACTCCTGCTTCGTTTCTTGGTTGCCCTTCAGGGGGGAGAGCATGGGGGGGGGGGAAGAACTCAGGAATGTGGTTCCTCAGCTGGCTAGTCACAACATCTTCCAGCCATGTGAACCAAGGTCATTTCAACCGGACAATCGAAGTTGAGCAGGAATCTACACCTGGACTGATTGGCTTATGTGACCTGAGGGACAAAGGGGAGTGGGAAAGTCTTATTCTGTTAACTATCCCTTAGCACGGGAATAATTTAGAGCTAGCTTCACCTTTCTATGTGCCAATATGATGTACTCAATAAAGGATCTCTTGAACCTGAAAGAAGTGTCAAGAGTTCATTACTTGGAATGACGACACTGGATATTTGTTTTGGTTTTTTAAAATTCTTTTTCTGTTTCTAAGCAATTTAAGGTATCTTAACTCTCTAGAGTTTTATGAATTTGGCGACCATAACAATCAAATAAATATGGAAGTCTAGTCTTGGGGGCGGAGGGAGACCTCTAAAAAACCTGGGTTTATTCAGCTTTAATTCTCGAAAAGACCACAGTGCTTCCAGAATAGAGGTGCTCCACAGAAATGGGTAAAGATTATCCAATGTAGTGGGTGGATTTCAGTTTTCAGTTGACTTATTATGCTAAACCTCTCGAGAAAAAATAGGTTCACCGACAAATGCGTGCTCGACAAAAGCGCGGCGAGAAAACCGCAAGTTCTAAATCGCGCCGACAATTGAGTGCAGAAGCGCGCCAACAAAAGCGCGCCTTCAAAAAACAAGTAATAACTGCGAGTTCTAAACCTAACCCTAAACCTAGCCCTTACCTTAACTGAAATCCCTAAACCTAACCCTTATCTTAACTGAAATCCCTAAACCTAACCCTAAACCTTATCTTAACTGAAATCCCTAAACGTAACCCTTACCTTAACTGAAATCCCTAAACCTAACCCTAAACGTAACCCTTACCTTAACTGAAATCCCTAAACCTAACCCTAAACCTAACCCTTATCTTAACTGAAATCCCTAAACCTAACCCTTATCTTAACTGAAATCCCTAAACCTAACCCTTACCTTAGCTGAAATCCCTAAACGTAACCCTTACCTTAACTGAAATCCCTAAACCTAACCCTAAACCTAACCCTTATCTTAACTGAAATCCCTAAACCTAACCCTTATCTTAACTGAAATCCCTAAACCTAACCCTTACCTTAACTGAAATCCCTAAACCTAACCCTTATCTTAACTGAAATCCCTAAACCTAACCCTAAACCTAACCCTTATCTTAACTGAAATCCCTAAACCTAACCCTAAACCTAACCCTTATCTTAACTGAAATCCCTAAACCTAACCCTTATCTTAACTGAAATCCCTAAACCTAACCCTTACCTTAACTGAAATCCCTAAACCTAACCCTTATCTTAACTGAAATCCCTAAACCTAACCCTAAACCTAACCCTTATCTTAACTGAAATCCCTAAACCTAACCCTAAACCTAACCCTTATCTTAACTGAAATCCCTAAACCTAACCCTTATCTTAACTGAAATCCCTAAACCTAACCCTTACCTTAGCTGAAATCCCTAAACCTAACCCTAAACCTAACCCTTACCTTAACTGAAATCCCTAAACCTAACCCTAAACCTAACCCTTATCTTAACTGAAATCCCTAAACCTAACCCTTATCTTAACTGAAATCCCTAAACCTAACCCTTACCTTAGCTGAAATCCCTAAACGTAACCCTTACCTTAACTGAAATCCCTAAACCTAACCCTAAACCTAACCCTTATCTTAACTGAAATCCCTAAACCTAACCCTAAACGTAACCCTTACCTTAACTGAAATCCCTAAACCTAACCCTTACCTTAGCTGAAATCCCTAAACCTAACCCTAAACGTAACCCTTACCTTAACTGAAATCGCGCTTTTGTGGGCGTTGTTTTGTTGGCGCGTTGTTGTGGGCGCGTTTATGACGTCACAGTTTTTGTCGGTGCGCATTTGTCGGGTCACGGAAAAAATATACTTTGACAATGAAACTAATTTGAGAATATGTGTCTTTTTCTCATTAGAAGCCTTCAAGCAGAGACTGGAATGTTAAAGGATGCTTTGGATCTTTTAAGTTCTAGACCAAGGGTGTCAAATTTGATGGCGTCACGGGCTGGATCGTGACGTATCGTGCGTGACTTTTTTTGCCTTTGCGGAGCTGGGGTGGGCGTGGCCCGCACGTGACATATCCGCCACCTACAGGCCGCCAGTTTGACAGGCCTGTTCTAGACTGAATAAGATATTGAACCAGAGAGGCTTCTTCTGTCGTGATTCTGAAGTGATAATGTGGAAAAAATGGTTAAAGGTGACATTCTTGGTGTCGAGATAAAGGATTAAGTACTTTCTCTCTTATGGACTTCTCCAATATTAAAAGCAGCAGTTTTGAAAACGTTGTGATACCAGTGTTATTAGATCTGAGTTCAGTTATGCGGGATAGGTCATGAATCTGAGTCCTTTTAATGTCCTAAGCCGCTTGTTAACAACTAAAAACCATTTAGATGTGTGTTTCAATATGTTTCTTTATAGGCCAAAGTAACAGCAATTCAGATACTTGTGCTGAATTTCGAGTGAAATATGTTGGTGCCATTGAAAAACTGAATCTTGATGAAAGCAAGACTTTAGAGGGACCCCTGGATTTGATTAATTATATAGATGTGGCACAGGTAAAGATTGTCTATTTTAGCTAATCACTTAATTGTGGTTTTTTAAAATGAGTTGAATGGATTTGCACCAATATGTGCTTTAAGAAAACAGAGAAAGAAATAGGACAAAGGGAAAAAAAAACATAATATGAGAAATCCTTTTAACAGTAAACGGTTACAATTCTATGAGTATTTCTCTAATCCAAATAGAGCAACTTGCTATTTATGTTTTCATGTCAGAATACCATTTTTTATTTTATTTTCCCCAAAGCAAGATGGAAAGCTGCCCTTTGTTCCTGGGGAAGAAGAATTTATCATGGGAGTTTCCAAATACGGTATTAAAGTCACATCGTTGGACCAGTGTGTAAGTAATGAATGGTTTTAAAAGATGCAATTGGCACGATTATACGAGCAATATGAATTCTTGTCTCCTTCCTCTGGTTGATTCTACAATAGCAAGTTCACCCGTGTTTCCCTGAAAATAAAACAGGGTCTTATATTTTTTTGACCCCCAAAATAAGCGCTTGGCCTTATTTTCAGGGTGGTCTTATTATTTTTGAGGTGAAGGAGGCGGTGAGCGTAGTCACCTCATGGCTGCTGCTGTGTTGCAATATTTTTGGGGAGGGCTTATTTTAGCGCATGCACTAAAAAGCCCGATAGGGCTTATTATCCGGGGAGGTCTTATTTTTGGGGACAAATTACATACAGCTTAATGAAGCAGGGATGACATTCTGTGGACTGCATATTAGGCCACACGCTTCATTTTAGCTTGTGCTTCTGACCTTTTGACTATCCTTTTCAAGAAGCAACTAAAGTTTACTAAAAGAAGAATAGAAATGAACACATTGAATTGAATTGAATTTTATTATTTATATGTCGCCCTTCTCTGGGAGGACTCAGGGCGGCGAACAATTCAAAAGGGGAAAAAGGGGAACATAAAACGAAATACAAATAATTAAAATAAGCAAAAGTCACACAATCATACAAGTCGAGAGGGGAGGGGAACTCATCACCCCCAGGCCTGCCGGCAAAGCCAGGTTTTGACGGCTTTTCGGAAGGCCTGGAGAGAGGTGAGGGTCCGAATCCCTGCATTCCAGAGGGCCGGAGCTGCCACAGAGAAGGCCCTCCCTTCTCCCTTGGCATTGGCTAGTAGATGGAACCCAGAGGAGGCCAACCCTGTGAGATCTAATGGGTCTGTGGGAGGTAATTGGCAGCATGAAACCACTGAGGGAAAAGCCTCTATTTCTACTTCAAATTTCCATCCAGAAATGACCCAGTTTTTTTTCCAGATCTGCTGACTTATAGCTTTCGTCTACCCCATGAAGTTCAATGTATTTTCAGTAAACACCTTTCAGCTGAAAAAAGATCTTCTGCATCTGGTTTAAAGCTATTATCGGAAGCTTGTTCCAAGCTTGATTGCGTATTTGAGTCCCCGAGGTTTATAAAAATGGCGTCTGCTTTGTTGGAAAATGTTGCGCCTCCTGCCAATTACCTCCCATAGACCCATTAGATCCCACAGATTAGGCCTCCTCCGAATTCCATCTGCCGGCCAATGCCGGCTGTCGACCACTCGGAGGAGAGCCTTCTCTGTGGCTGCTCCGGCCCTTTGGAACGAGCTCCCCGTGGAGATTCGGACCCTCGCCACCCTTCAGGACTTCCGGACAGCCGTTAAGACTTGGCTGTCCCAGCAAGCCTGGGGTTGAGTTCCCCCCTCCTACTCGAATTTGCTGTGCTTGCTGTTTTTTAAATTGTTTGTATCACTGTCCTGTTTTTTTTTTTTTTACTTTTCTGTATTTGCTCCCCTTCCCTTGGCTTTTGTTCAGCCGCCCTGAGTCCCTTCGGGGAACAGGGCGGCTTACAAATCGAATAAATACCAAATACCAATGTTGCATTGGAATGAGAATCCATTCCTTTCGGAATATTCTGTTCACTCTACCTGCCTACATCCAGTTTCTTATTTTATTGCTCTTCTCCCCAAGAGATTTTCTATCCCTAGGTTTGAGTTTTGGTTTTGGCTTTCTCTTTAGGATTTCCCCACCACCTAGGATAATTTGAACATGTCGGAAGTTATTGCTGGTTCTCTGGATAGCCCAGTAGCCCAGTCAACCAGCTGAAATTGTTGTTTTGGCGTAGTTTGGTCTTAAAGCAGCTCATGTGTGGCTGGAATTTCCTAAGGAAATTGAGTGAATGACTTATCCCTAAAGAAAAACAATTATTTCCTTCCAAGAGTAATTATTGCATTGACAGTTTTTGTCTCCTTCTATCTATCTCTGGGTAAAAGGAATTTCTTTTCTCAGAAGAGATGGGTGTTTGGTTTATTGGATTTGTATGCTAATGTTAGCTAATGTTTGTTACTTTCTCTCATTATTTATTGTTAAATTCAAATTCAAATTTAATGAATTTATATGCCGCCCAATCCCGAAGGACTCCGGGCGGCTTACAGAAATACATCTCTAAAAGAATAAAAAATTTAAAAATAGAGGAGAAAAGCAGGTTAAACAAAAAACCCATCATGCACTCAATCTAGGCGGGGCTGGACCTCATTCATGAGGTCAGCAGCCCCAGGCCTGCCGGAATAGCCAGGTCTTAGTAGACTTTCGGAAGGCCGAGAGAGTGGGGAGGGTCTGGATCTCTGGGGGTAGTTCATTCCATAGGGCCGGGGCAGCTACAGAGAAGGCTCTCCCCCGAGGAGCCGCCAGACGACATTGTCTAGTCCAGTGTTTCCCAACCTTGGCAACTTGAAGATGTCCGGACTTCAACTCCCAGAATCCCCCAGCCAGCATTCGCTGGCTGGGGAATTCTGGGAGTTGAAGTCCGGACATCTTCAAGTTGCCAAGGTTGGGAAACACTGGTCTAGTCGACGGCACCCGGAGAAGGCCCATCCTGTGTGATCTTATCGGTCGCTGGGAGGTATGTGGCAGAATACGGTCTCGTAGATATCCGGGTCCTTTAGCCATGTAGATGCCCCCTACATTTCAATGTTGGTTGTCTTCACTACAACACTAATCTAGGCTCCTAAACTTGTGGTCATCACTACCTTAACAGGAAACTTATGATTTTGCTAGCCTATGAGTAACTCTTCACAATAATAATTTCAGTAAATACGGAGTTGAACAACAGTCTCTTTCCAAAGGGTAGCGTTGAGGGTTTGGAAGTATTGGTGATACGGTGTCTTTTTTTTTTTCCTTCTCTTTCATGATAATTTAAATTAATTAGTAGAACTTTCAGGATGTTTTGCATAGACATGCACTCTACCTAATTGTCCGGATGGTCTGCTACGATGATGGTTTAGGAGCAGGAAAGAGTTTACTGGCTCTGAAGACGACAGATTCAAACTCCGAAGAATACAATCTTTGGATTTACCAGTGCAATAGTTTGGTAAGATTTATGTTTATTTTTTTTAAAAAGCCACTTACCGCACATTCTTGGCAAAATATTATTTATTGCGTATTGTTAAGTTTGTAAGTTTAATAAAATTTGTATGCCGCCCACTCCCATTGGGACTCTGGGCGGCTCACAGCAAAATAAAAAGAATTAAATTTTTTTAAGAAAAGACACAATTATTAAAATTAATGCACCATCCATTCAATCAAGTGGGGCTGGATGTTAATAGCAATAGCAATAGCAATAGCAGTTAGACTTATATACTGCTTCATAGAGCTTTCAGCCCTCTCTAAGAGGTTTACAGAGTCAGCATATCGCCCCCAACAACAATCCGGGTCCTCATTTTACCCACCTCGGAAGGATGGAAGGCTGAGTCAACCTTGAGCCGGTGAGATTAAAACCACTGAACTGCAGATAACAGTCAGCTGAAGTGGCTGCAGTACTGCACCCTAATCACTGTGCCACCTCGGCTCTTAATCAACAGCCCCAGGCCTGCCGGAACAGCCAAGTCTTAGTCGCTTTACGGAAGGCCGGGAGAGTGGGAAGGGTTCGGATCTCTACGGGTAGATCGTTCCACAGGGCCGGTGCAGCTACAGAGAAGGCCCTCCCCCGGGGGGCCGCCAGCCGGCATTGTCCGGTTGACGGCACCCGGAGGAGGCCCAACCTGTGAGATCTTGTTGGTCGTTGGGAGGTGAATGGCAGGTGGTCTCTCAGGTAGCCAGGTCCTAAACCATGTAGGGCTTTAAAAGTAACGACAATTGGGCCAATTCCTATGCATTATGCCCCAGTACATGCACTAGTTTGATAGAATTGGTGTAAGATGTTGGGGGGTACCATATATATTTACGCAGGAGCAGGATTGTGCAAGTAGCCTAGTGCCCTTTGATGCTTTTGATGCCAATTGTCCTCTGTCCCAGCCAGCAGAGTTAGTGGAAAGAACATACCCAGAGGTAGTCCTCAACTTACAACAGTTTATGTGACCGTTCAAACTTACAGTGGCACTGAAAAGAGTGACCCATGACCATTTTTCACACTTACGACTGTTGTAGCATCCCCATGGTCTGTTGTTTTACATTTGGATGCTTGACAGCGGACTCACAATTTATGACGGTTGCAGTGTCCCAGAGTCACGGGATCCCCTTTTGTGACTTTCTGACACGCAAAGCCAACGAGGAAACCAGGTTCGCTTAATTACTAATTTAAGAACTGCAGTGATTCACTTAACCAATGTGTCAAGGAAAGTCATAAAATGGGGCAAAACCCACAACCAATTTCTCACTTAACAACGTAAATTGTTGGGCTCAATTGTGGTTGTAAGCTTAGGACTATCTGTAGTTCATATCACTTGGAGGGATATACCATCCCACTCCTAGACTAGTAGTAAAAAAATTGTAGAATCATTATAACCTATGCTGATCCTCTTCAAATATTCTTCAACAAGGACTAGAAGCTATCACTAAGTGAGACAGAAGCACCAGATTTTGCCACCTTTTGGGGGGGGCTATGGTTGTTAATTTGGCTTTTCCCATTGGCTTTACTTCTCAGAAGCTACCTGGGAGGGTCACAAATGGCGATTGTATGACCCCCCCCCCCCCCGAATGCTGCAACGATAGTAAATACATCCAAATTTCGATCTCACCACCATAGGAAACGTTATAGCAATAGCAGTTAGACTTGTATACCGCTTCATAGGGCTTTCAGCCCTCTCTAAGCGGTTTACAGAGTCAGCATATCGCCCCCAACAACAATCCGGGTCCTCATTTTACCCACCTCGGAAGGATGGAAGGCTGAGTCAACCCTGAGCCGGTGAGATTTGAACTGCAGAACTGCAGTCAGCTGAAGTAGCCTGCAGTGCTGCATTTAACCACTGCGCCACCTCAGCTCTCTAATGGTTTAAACCATCTTATGATGGCTTAAGTGCTGGCTGTGACTCACTTTCCCCAGCATTGTCATGATCTCAGCCACTAAACAAATGACCGTAAATCAAGGACCACCTTGACTTAGCAAAGAGCAGGTGATCATTAAACCAGTTCTGCTCTTTTATATCCGCGAGTTACATTCTCGCAGCCACTTTTACACACGTAGCAAGCATTTGGCGCCTGGAAGCTGAAGCAGAAGAACATCCTGTAATTGGTACAGCAAAATGTTTTCTTATGCGGGTGAAAACTAAGCGCTTCTTAACTATTTTCTAAAATAACAGGAACAAGCACAAGCTATTTGTAAAGTGCTGTCCGCAGCCTTCGACTCCGTTTTAACATCTGAAAAGTCCTGAATAGAGATATGTCATCCTGAAAAAGCTCTCTTCTTCCAATGACTTTAACACGTGGAGAAGAAAAGTTAATATCTGCACCAGAGTACTTTTTAAATTATTTTGATATCATGTTTAAACTATATATATATATAATGTTGCCATTACTGTTATTAAACAATGGGACCAAAAACCCGCAGAATGTTCTGTTATGTGCTCTCTGCGCTAAATTACTCTATTTTAACATTTCATAAACTTGAAAAAAAATCAATGAAATATCTTCTTGTCTAGTCACTGCGCTTTTTAAATTGCCTTAGTTCTGTGTATATTTGATTGTTAAAAAGCATATTGTGCAAGATCAGAGTTAGGAAGGTGTTGTGACTCATCAGAAGTTTGCTGTGAGTTGAGTCGGGATGCAGGATTAACAATGCAGCTGGGGCTCGTTAGCGTCGTCTTCTGGAGATGAAAGGACGGATGGTGCCACGCCCTGGTTGCAGAAGTCAACGTTCGTCGTTCGTTCATCCTTCATCGGTCGTGGTTTGTTTGTGAGAGGCACTTGGATAAGTGATTTGCTTTCTGTAACCCTGATTCAAAGAGACACTTGGAGAAGTGATTTGCTTCCTTTCTGTACACCTGGTTTGGCTGTAAGAGATCTTTGTGTTTGCATTCTGTTATCTTCTTGCCAGAGACTTACTTTATGTTTATTTTGGGCTCGCAGCCAGCGTGAGCCGAGGACTGATAAAGTTATTCCCTTTTAATTCTGTCTGCCTGTCGTCTTTGAACAAGCGAAGGAGGGGGGGCTCAGAACAGGAAGGCTACAAATGTTACTAGATTTGGAGTGTCAATCTTCCATTCCAGAACTCTCAATTGCGAAGGATATTTCTCACATAAACACAAAGAGGCAATCTGAGGCTTTAAAGTAGTTTATTTTTTTCAGTCTAATGACTGAGTTAACAGAAGTAAAATTAATCATGCTCCAATTATAAATCACTGCCTCTAGACACTAAAAAATAAGAAATGGTCTTAGGTTATACAATGTATACAGTTGCTCTGCAACTAAACAGTCAAAACCATCACATTAAAAATTATACATCTCAAGTAGCATTCTGAACTGCATTTTAAGTGTCTTATGCTCCTTTAAAAATAGTTAACACAGTAATCGTATGTGCTTGGTAACAGTTTGTTGAACATGGCCACCTCTGTTGAAGTCTGAATGACCTTACAGAGTTCCGCGTATTTTTTTTTAAAAAAATCCAGATTATCTGACCTGTTATGAGTTAACGCTACATTATCACCGAAACAGTATTTTGAAATGTTTCTTACAAGCCTATCATACTGATGTAGTGTGAGGAAATACTCTTTAAGATTGTCTAGTAGCCATAATCAAGTGTTTTTCAGGATTATCTGAAACTTTCAAATTAACTCCAGCCATGTTTCTCTACATTAAGCATATCTTTATAGGCAAATTTCCTGACTTTTATTGTTTTTTTGTCTGACAGCTACATGGGTTACAAATTCCATATTTGGTGGTTACCCTTGGTTTCAAAGGAAGTTTTGGCATTGGAAAACCATTTTAGTCCAAGCATCTTGGAGTACATATCTAGTAGAGTTCCTTGGATCCTACCCAGTGTGAAATCTAAGGCTAAAGAAGCTTCGAAAGGCTATTTTTTGCACATAGTTGTTGAAAGATTCTGTGTTAAACACTGTAAGTAATGTGCAAAATAATGTGAAAAATTATTTCCTTGCATTTGCCAGGCATATAAAACATAAAAGAGTTGAAAACCCAACTGAATTAATCAGCCTCTGAATAAATGTGTAGTGGCCAACTATTTCTCCTAATATACATATATATTTCAATGGGAACTTTGAATATGCAGACTTAGCTTTAAAACATACAACAAAACTAGCTTGAAAATATTCCAGTTTGCTTCTCCATCGCACTGCAACCGTTCCTATTGTTCTTAATATCAGCCAAATGATTTGCATCAATACATCTGACAAATTGCCTCAAATGTACTTCAGCAAGGCCACAGAAATATCGAGATCCAGCATTTCCCCCCATCCAATATAAATATACCAAAAGGGTCCTTCCCCCATCTGTTTCCACTTCCACTAGCCAATATATATATACATAATTTCTGTGTCAGAAATTCAAAGTTCTCTTGATAAATCTAGAGATACGATAGTCACAAAACTTGTGATCCAAAGCCAATGTGACCTGGACATTGATATTCTAATTCTATGCTACCAGTGCACATTTTTTGGGCAGCATATGCAAAATAAAAACTTGTTACAGCAATATCACAATATACAAACATTAAAAGGACATAGCTATGTTCTGTTAAAGAGTCTATTCGTTTTGAATTATGAAATCTATTCACAATTATTAACAGTGTTAAACTACCATGTTCTAGAATATATTTCGGTACACGATGCAAGTCCCACAAACGGACCAAATTGCTTGCGGGATAGGCGGTGTGTACCTTAGCGCAGGGCCGTTTTGAATCAGTGACTACGACACTGTTAACCATAGCAATCTCAGAATGAACATACCACTATGTGCTTTACAACTTGTTTTCAAAGAAAAGGACTGTAAGTAATATTTCATAAACTTTCCCATTTAAATTTATCAGCATCCTCCTGATTTCCCCCTCCCTTCCCCTCCCCTCCCCTTACCTTGACGGTAATTATTGTATGGCATAAAATATTAACTGCATATTTAGTATAGAAAACTATGACCTCATACTTATAAAACGAGGTAATCAGATTTCAGGTTTTAAAATATCTACACATCAAATTACTAAAATATTTCTTTAATGCAACTGAGGCCACTCCTAACCAAGCATCTTCATGAATATCTATGAATATTACTTAACGTTTTGCTACTCCAAGGAAGCAGCCTTCCGCTGAGATATATATGAGGACCATGTGCATTTTTCTCTCTCTCTCTCTCTCGGACTGCTTTATCTTAAAGCTTTTCTCTTTGACTTCATGCACAAGAAGGGGAGATTGGCAGGGAGAATTAATACCTTCTTTCTTTTCCTCATAAACTGATAAAATATTCCTAATTTCTTCCTTTGTATTACAAAGGTATAAAATCTTAAAACGCTATTTACCAAGTGAAGGTACTCAAGACCTTCCATTTGTGCCAGTTAAAAGTCATTGTAAGGAAACACAGGCTCTTCAACCAATGGGAAATTGGACTAGGTTATTAGGTTATCCCAAACTATTTTAACTGTTGCTATACAATAGGTTTTGACTTTTTCGTTGGACTCAAAATGTCCCAAGCTTGCCAATTCTGCCGCCTAATGCAGAGTCATTTTCAAGCACGTATTCATCACCGCTTGGGTATGTATAGTGATGTTTTCGTCCCTGTACATTCATAACTCTTTTTCAACAGGAGAAAAGGAATCTATTGTACGGAGACATGGATTTTCTTGCAGCAACCTAATCCTTAGGTTTCTTATCGGGGGAATTCTAGATTTGTTTTTCTGTTAACCAAAAATGCATGCTGTGTGAATGTGTACTTATAACAGGTTTCCTCAAATGTGGTTAGATTATTACTTGGGACATTAAATAGGGCTGGGTTTCTATCACTTTCAGTCCTTTCCATGCATGCATTAAAAAAAAATATATGATTGAGATTGCTATTTAGAAGTCTTTGGCAAAAGACTTCTCCCTCCCCCATCCTGCCTCTCTGATCAACGAACATTGTGGATGGCTGCGGACATGAATAAGAAGAAACTCCACCATGTCACAACTGAGAAGGATGTTCTTATTTTTCTCAAAAGTGTTTTTAAATGTACTAAATAGAAGCAAAAGAAACGAAAACGAAATACCAATTTTCAGTTGACTTGCAGTCCTGAGACTGATCTCAAAAGCCATACTCGCCACAAAAGTTAAAATACTTATTGTAGGCCCTGACATTGGCACTAAAATGTAACACGTTAGTGCAGTCAAGAGATTAAACTACTAGCTTTCTTAATATGCCTCTCACATTGTCATGGATTTGAGCTCTTGTGTGTTTTTTTGCAGCTTTTGGCAATCATCACAAACCTTTTTGAGTGGCTCTGCTGTTTTAAAAGTCCCATGGAAAATAATTTCAAGAACTGCAATGATAAAAGATTCAGCGATGTTATTTTGTAGGATCCCAGGGAGGCGTTTTGATGATGAAAAGGAAGTCCCAATGAAATCTAGAAAGGGAAACTTTCCACTTGCAGGGAGCTGTTTTAATCAACAATAAAGTGCACAAACGATACAGGAAAAGCACCTTTCCGATTAGGATCCCCATCAATGTGCCCAATCTGAAAAAGAGAAAACATTTTAGAGTAGTTATGAATTCAAAATGAGGACAACGGATAAAGCAAGTTTAAAATATTCTCAGTTTTTTTTTTCAGCCATATAAAATTGTTTATTATTCATATGTTGACTTTGTAAAATAAATTTTCACCTAAACATTTTCTTGCTCTTTTGGGACTCTCTCCCCAAAACTTTTGAGATTTCACCCAGGAACTGTAATTATGTTAGGACCAGAAGTACTGATGGTGGGATTTTACCTGCATAGTAGAAATGTGAATACAGCCAATGAAATTTCCCTTCTTCAATGCTACAAGATATATCATATAGACCTAAAATTGCGCGAGCGATTGTGGGTGCACCTAGGTACACCCACGTTACACCTATCCTCCGCGAGCTGCACTGGCTGCCCATTGGTCTCCGGACACGCTTCAAGGTGCTAGTCGTTACTTTTAAAGCCCTGCATGGCATCGGACCTGGGTACCTGAGAGACCGCCTCCTGCCAATCACCTCCCAAAAACTGATTCGATCACACAGACTTGGCCTTCTCCGGATTCCATCCGCCAGCCAATGCCGGCTGGTGACCTCCCGGGGGAGGGCCTTCTCTGTTGCAGCTTTGGCCCTCTGGAACGACCTCCCCATTGAGATCCGGACCCTTACTACCCTCCCAGCCTTCCGTAAAGCTACTAAGTCCTGGCTGTTCCGGCAGGCCTGGGGCTGTTGAAATATCCAGCCCCACTTTAATTGCGAGTGTTGTTGTATTTTAAATTTTGTATTGTCTTATTTATCCCCTTCCCTTTTTATTGTAAGCCGCCCGGAGTCCTTCGGGATTGGGCGGCATACAAAACTAATAAACTTAACTAAACTAAAAGGAAACTGATCCTGAATTAAAATAATTCCCCGCAAAAGAGGTTTAATCTCCAATCCTCACTATATGTTCAATAAAAACATATAAGTGAATTTGGGGAGGGGAGGACGGCACTAGCCTTTGCAATATTTCTGGCATAAATTAGGTGAGAACAAGCTATGTGTAGCTTCAACTCTCTTCCCTGCTTTGAGCATGCCATTATCATTGGCAGAGTAAGAAAATAATTTTTTTTGTATTTTTTTTTAAATACACTTTTTTATTTTCCATTTTCATAACATAGTCACATGTATACTATTACATAGCCAATATCCTATTGTATTAAGTAGTAATTACATCAGTTCCTCTTGCCATCAACGCCCAGAAAGATAAAAACCCATTATTAGCTCTTCTGCTCTCCATACACCTCTTTCTTCTACCTCTCTCCTACCTCCTTTCTTCCCTCCATCATCCTTTTCTACTTCCCCTTCCTTTCTCCTTCTCCTTTCTCTTCATTCCACTCCTCCTTATCCTCCTCATCTTCCCCCCTTACCCTCTCTCCTGTCCCTCTCTTCCTATCTTTCTTCTCTCCTCTGTTTCCCACTCTTCCTCTCCTTGGTGTATTTCAGCTTCTGAGCAAACTCCATTCTATGTTGATGGTATTTATGCTTCCATATCCATAGAAAGTTTTTATTTTCCATTTTCATAACATATAATCACATGTATACTATTACATAGCCAATATCCTATTGTATTAAGTAGTAATTACATCAGTTCCTCTTGCCATCAATGCCCAGAAAGATAAAAACCCATTATTGGCTCTTCTGCTCTCCATACACCTCTTTCTTCTACCTCTCTCCTACCTCCTTTCTTCCCTCCATCATCCTTTTCTACTCTACTTCCCCTTCCTTTCTCCTTCTCCTCTCTCTTCATTCCACTCCTCCTTATCCTCTTCATCTTCCCCCCTTACCCTCTCTCCTATCCCTCTCTTCCTATCTTTCTTCTCTCCTCTGTTTCCCACTCTTCCTCTCATTCACTTGGTGTACACTTGGGGCACTTGAGAGACCGCCTACTGCCAATTACCTCCACTAGGCCAATAAGATCCCATAGATTAGGCCTCCTCCGAATTCCATCAGCCGGTCAATGTCGACTGGCGACTACCCGGAGGAGAGCCTTCTCGGTGGCTGCTCCGACCCTATGGAACGAACTCCCCGTGGAGATTCGAACCCTCACCACCCTTCAGACCTTCCGCGTAGCCCTTAAAACCTGGCTGTCCCGACAGGCCTGGGGCTAAAGACTTCAACCCCACCCGAATAGTATGACTGTTGTGCTTTTTAACGATGTATTGTCTTCATGTGTATAACTTGTTTTGTCCTTCCCTCCCCCTGAATTGTGAGCCGCCCTGAGTCCCCCCAGGGAAAAGGGCGGCATACAAATAAAGTTAAATCCAAAATAAGAAAATATTGTATGCGTTCAAAAGCCTGACTGGGCTTGTTATCCAGGGAAGTCTTATTTACAGGGAAACAGGATACAGGTGTAACTTCACTGAATTCTGGGGACAGAAGGATTGGGCTAGCTGGGGAAGATAAGAGGGCAAACATTGCCCCCCACTCCTGAGTTATCCAGATACGAATTCTGTACCAAAGGAAGGAATAGAGAAAGTCTCCAGTTCAAATGAGAAAGGATTTCATTCAGCAGATACTTCTGAAACAGACCGCTTCATCCAGGAAGTCAATTCTGTGGATTGTTGCTTTATTTTTTATAACTGCAGACAGCGAACCAGAGAGTTTTAAGTCACTTATTAACCTCAGCTGAAAACAAAAATACTTACCCACCACTCCTGATCTTCCTCCCCATCAACTATGATGACATCGCCTTCTGAAAATGTTAGCTCATCGGGATTATCTGCTACACAGTTATAGATGGCTTTTACTCTTTTGGGCTTCGTTTTTGACTGAAATAGAGAGAGAGAGAGAGATAAAAGGAACCGGGTGTTGAAAACATAGGGCAGGCAGCACAGATGTAGGCTGCAAACAGTGTTTTTTTCTCAAACAGACAGAAGACCACAGGAAAAAGCCTTAAACCAAAATAGATTACTTGTCTGTATAAACTGAACGCAATCTATATTGGGTAGCAATAGTTCTCCAGAGTTTCAGGTCAATTTTTTAAAAAGGTTTATCTGGGTAGCGGAATAAATAGCAATAGCATTTAGCAGTTAGACTTATATACCGCTTCATAGGGCTTTCAGCCCTCTCTAAGCGGTTTACAGAGTCAGCCTATCGCCCCCCACAGTCTGGGTCCTCATTTCACCCACCTCGGAAGGATGGAAGGCTGAGTCAACCTTGAGCCTGGTGAGATTCGAACTGCCAAACTGCAGCTAGCAGTCAGCTGAAGTAGCCTGCAGTACTGCACTCTAACCACTGCAACTGTGCTCTCTGAATGGGATTGAATCTCGATTGATATACAGGTCCAAAGAGCAGGGGTTATAATAGTGAAGACTCATATTTTTGATTCTGGCAAAAGATGCAATTTTATAAACAGAACTTACAGCAAGTCCTTCCTTGTGAATCTCATTGGATGGGCAGGAGAGATTATTATCCTATTCAGTATTTTGTCTCTTGCAGATATAAACAGAATAGGTATAAAACGCAGCTATTATTATTATTCAAACCTAGCTATAATTTATTATTTATAATTAGCTCCCAGCTCAAAGATGCTACTTGGAATAAATAGAGTTTCACAGCTTGCTAGCTATATTTGCAACATACAAAAAAAATTTTTTTCTTTGAATAGTCTCAGTCCTCCATGTGATTTCAAGCGAAAATTCTTCCAAAGTGAGGGATATATAAAAAGCCAAACATACCTTCTTGTTTGTTTCTTGGTCAAACTGAATGTATCGAAGGATTCTGAAGAAATTAAGATTCTGTACAATTGTCTTTAAGTTTCAGCAGCTGCCAACTGCAGCCTTTTAAAAGAATGACATGCTTACTTACTACTTACTATTTGTGATTTTCTTGGCATTGGAGCTGGAGGTTGGATTGGCACTGATATGTTGGTAGAAGGGGCAGTTTGAGATCCAGCAGTCTCAGATGCGGAGGAAGACTCAACTGTTATTAAACAAACGAAAAATTAAAGCTAACTTTAAAACAACAGACATCACTCTGTTCTTAGATAATTTCCCATGCCATTACTCTTGTTAACCAAGCCAGTTTTTGTAGTGCCACAAAAATAATCATGTCCCACATCAAAAACCTCTAACTATATCACTCGAACCCAGGATGCAATTCAGCATGTACTAACAGTAATTTAAAAAATATAGATCGGGAATGGCACCTGTGTCTTGCACAAATCCCTTGTTAGCAAAATCGTTATATTCATCTTCTCTGCAATTCGTTTTTCACAACTACCCAGAAAACGTTGGGGAGATTAGTCACTGCCTCCAAAAATGTAGTTGGATTGATGGGAAAAAAAGGTTGTTATTGTGAACCCTTCTAGCAATAGCAGCTAGACTTATATACCGCTTCATAGCCCTCTCTAAGCGGTTTACAGAGTCAGCACATTGCCCCCACAGTCTGGGTCCTCATTTCACCCACCTCGGAAGGATGGAAGGCTGAGTCAACCCTGAGCCGGTGAGATTTGAACAGCCGAACTGCAGAACTGCAGTCAGCTGAAGTAGCCTGCAGTGCTGCATTTAACCACTGCGCCACCTCGGCTCTTTCTGTCCATAAAGCACAGCACAAAACCCATCTTGTGAAGTCAGCTCCTGTTATTTATTTATTTTTGTTACATATGAAATAAGCACATTGGTTGAACTTCTAAGGAAGTTCAATTGAAATTGGAATTTTTGCATGTTATAAAATTAAAACTTATTACAAAAAAAGAAGAAGTGGAAATTAACAAGATACATTTTTAAAATAATAATAATAATAATTACCACAAGACTGCAGAGATCCAGGGCCTTTACTCTTGTTAGTTAAGTTGGATGACTTGTCATTCCTATTTAGAAGGGAAGCAAAGGTCACTCTCTTATCACTGCTTCCCATTTTAGCCCGTGGTCACCATCCCATTTATTTCCTGAAACAATATTCCGCGTGCTATTATTCTGTATTGCACCTTTATACGTATTGGCCAATGTTCAACCTCATCTTAAATGTCTCCTCAAAATAAATATCTGACAAATTATAACAACAACAACACCAGCCAGGATGCTCATAAATCATTGTCGTTCTACTGACAAGAATTCTAGAAATTCCGGTTGCCACGCCTAGAGAAGCCTTAAGCTTCTGCAAAGCTTACAGGCAATACTAGTTTTTACTGCTTTTTGACTCCTACCTTCAACTATGACACAGCAAACTATGAATTGGAAGTTTTGGAGAAAGTGTGTCACATGGACAGATGCAATTTTGTTTGTTTTTTCCCCAAATTATACTTCTCTATTTAACTGAGCAAGTAACAGAAACCAGAGGTAACAAGAGAAAATTCTGGTTAGCCTAAGACCAAGATAACCAAAACGTACGTAAATATTACCCCCCCAGATATTCTCAAGCATGACTTTGGTTCAAGCCTGGTGTGGAACGAGCTACCAGCAGAGATCCAGAGCCTTCCCACTCTCGTGGCCTTCCAAAACCTGGCTGTTCCGACAGGCCTGGGGTTGCTGATTTTTAAATCAGGTCCAACCCCCAGCTAAGCCAAATGTATGTTGTGTTTTTAAACTGTTTTTGTTTCTTTCCCCTATGTGTTATTTTATTTTATTTCGTATTTGTAAGCCACCCGGAGTACTCCGGGATTGGGCGGCAAATAAGCTCATTAAATTGCGAATTGCGAATTTTTCTCTCTCTCATGACAATAAGAGGTGATATCCAGATGCTCTTCCACAATTTATAGTTTAGTTTATAGTTATAGTTTATAGTTTTATTGATTTGAATGCCGCCCACTCCCGAAGGACTCCGGGCGGCTTACAATAAAACAAGGGAGGGGGGAATAATACACAAACAACATTAAAATATACAACAATCACAATCTCCGGGGGGGCTGGATATATCGAGAGCCCCACGGCCTGCTGGAGCAGCCAGGACTTAACAGCTTTGCGGAAGGCCGGGAGGGTAGTAAGGGTCCGGATCTCCACGGGGAGATTGCTCCAGAAGGCTGGAGCTGCAACAGAGAAGGCTCTCCCCCGGGGAGTCGCCAGCCGACATTGGCTGGCAGATGGAATCCGGAGGAGGCGTAACCTGTGTGATCGAATCGGTCTATGGGAGGTGATTGGCAGGAGGCGGTCTTATCAAAGCTTACCCACGTCCACCCTCCATACTTTGGAGCCTATCCTGCCAATGTCTCTCCTCTCTCTTTCCTCTTGTTCATCCCTTAAGAACGAATTAAATCAACAGAACAAAACTTTCAAGAAGGTTCACTCAGCGGAAAGTGCAAATTATTAGTACAGCTTGACGTTCAGCCACTGTTTGAGCATATCTATTTTTTTAACCAGAACTTTTAGAATGTGTATCTCACTCAAATTATTACCCAGACAGAGGCTTTTTCTGAGATATTCGACTTGGAGGCTGCGGAGGAAGTGGTGGTGGAGTAGGTTTGGTCTGTGGTAGAGTTGGCTGTTTTGACTGCTGGTTCAAAGCTTCAAAACCACAGGCTGCCTTTGCAGCTGGAGGTGCTGAAGAGAGGATGTCTATAAAAATGCATGGACAGTAAGTATTTGGATGATAAATGCTGGAATGCTTGAAACAAGTCCCCCCCACCCCCAACCCAATAACATAATGCTTTAGAAACTTGTTTTATTTTAAAAAAAAAAACAGAGAGAGGAACATAATCTCCACTTTATACCAAAAAATTAAGGCTCAAGACTCAGGCTACAAATCCTAAATACACTTTTCTGGAATTCAGTCCAATTCAATGAAATAAGAAATATTTTTGCATATGCATGGAAGGAATTGAATTGTAAAAAGCTAATCGTACACTGTCTTAGGTGTTGGACACGTTATAGAAGTGTTTAGTTGTCTCATTTGAATAGACTCATCACTTATGGGGTATAGCTACCTGCAATTCACTGCAATATTAAGATAGAATGGACAGAATATGCAGAGCCCATGCATTCAGTAACAAGCTCTTCAAAATTCTTCAGTGTTTTCACTGCACGAGGCTGCCCCTCTGGAAAATCATACACTGAAAGCTAAACTAACAGAAACCTGATTAATTTAAGACCAGTGGTGGGATTTAGCCAGTTCGCACCTATTCGGGAGAACTGGTTGGTAACTTTCTAAGCAGTTCGGAGAACCGGTTTTTTGGAAGAAATATTTTGTTTTTCCCCACTTTACAGGGCTAATCCTGTAAGGAAGGCAGGAAGGAAACATTCTGGTGTTGTTTCTAGCCTCATCTTTATTGCCCTGCTTACAGAAACTGCCTCTCCGGTCAACCCTTATGACATTATAACAGCTAAGGCGAAGCGCCCATCAACCTGAGTGACATTGACTTGGCCACGCCCGCATGATCACATGACCACCGAGCCCCACCTACCCAGTGACATTGACTTGGCCACGCCCACATGATCACATGACCACCGAGCCCCACCTACCCAGCTGGTCATTAGGGCAGAGAACTGGTTGGTAAATTATTTGAATCCCACCACTGTTTAAGACACTTTACAGGATGTTAATTTCATTGCTGGTTAATATACTAACCTTCCTGAGAGGCGTTTAACATCTTTTTTAAAAAAAAATGTAGCTACAGCTACCCATCTCAGCCAGGGTCATCACATAATAATAATAATAATAATAATAATAATAATAATAATAATAGTAATAATATAGTAATAATAATAATATTTTCCATGAAATATAAACAGAAGCAATCAATAGCAGACCATCCCAATGCACAATCAAGATATCGAATAATATTGCATACAATCTTTTAAAACATGAGAACAGCCTGAACTCTTTGCAAAGCTACGTGGAAATGCCATCTTTCTCAGCCCTGCTTGAAATAAATTACGGATACTCAGAAACTATGATAGAAAAACCTACGTTCACCAGAAAGAAAGAAGAGTAAGAATGAGTTGTGGGATGGGCAGTCAAGGCCAACCATGATTAGATGCAGCAAAAACCGAGAGAGCAGCGGAAAGAGCAAACATACTTGTAGATGTTACACGCAATGGTGGAACAGGGGGATGGACAGTTGGTGGATCGGATGAAGACCTTTGCCTGCTTATGCTTTCCATTCCTAAAGAATTTGTCTTCCACAGTGTGTTCGATGAAGGAGTTGTCTGAACAGCACTGCCAAGAAATGAAGACTGAACTAAAAAGAAAGGAGAAGACTGTATTATTATTATAATTAGAGTTGGCTGTGAAATGAGCTACTTCAATGGACTGGCTGCAATCCAGAAGTACACGTATTTCAGATTTAAAGATGGGGCCATTTCTAAAGGACCTGTTTGGACAGGTATAGCTGCCATGAATCTTGTGACATCTAGGTCTGGTTCAGGTATTATAAAATGCAGAATATCTCCCTTTGAGGGTTGCACCTACCAGGCCAACATTACTCCAGTAATGTCCTTTTTCTATATTCATAGCAATAGCAGTTAGACTTATATACCGCTTCATAGGGCTTTCAGCCCTCTCTAAGCGGTTTACAGAGTCAGCATATCGCACCCACAGTCTGGGTCCTCATTTCACCCACCTCGGAAGGATGGAAGGCTGAGTCAACCTTTGAGCCGGTGAGATTTGATCAGCCGAACTGCCGAACTACAGTCAGCTGAAGTAGCCTGCAGTGCTGCATTTAACCACTGCGCCACCTCGGCTCTTCATGTTTTCAATATGAGCATTTAAACACAAATGTTTTCACTGGTATAATGCACTCAGGTTGAACTGCATTCTGAAATCATGTTCATTTGCAAGAACAAACAGGGAAGTTACTGACGGCATCACAGAGAGGGATGCAGGTCTGCATTTTGTTTTTTAAAAAAATATTGCAACAGAGCTTCTGGATAACTATGCCATTAGTCAATTCAGCTACGGCTCTCTATGGAGTCAAAACTTTCATATTACTTTCAACTTTCAACAGGGCACATCCTCAAGATGTAATTATATTCCTTCATCCAATTTGTTTGACACACTTTTAAAACACAGAATTATCGATGCGTTATGCAGTTTTAGCTGATTCAGCCAGTACCATAAATGGTAATATAAATCATGCTATTAAAGGAAATGGATAAACCAGGCAACTGAATTAGAGTGCACAGGGAATACAATTTCTTTTTTTCTCATCCCAGTTGATGAGCTGGAACTTTAAATCTTCTGATATATGATATGATGGCAGACAATGATAGTTACTCCCACGTCCCATAATTTCTTTTTTCACCTTTTTGTGGCAAGTCAGTTGCCGGATATGCCACAAAAACAGATATGCAAAGGGGCAGATGACAGATGAGGAAATGAAATTGGAGAGTCAAATTTCCCCCCTTACATCAGTGATCTTAAGGATTTCTGATCATGACACAGTTGGTGAGGCGGGGAAAGGAGTGTTATACATGGGAATTCATGAATCACTTCTTTCCTGATGATGTAACAATAGCTAAGAAGTATTTTGCTGATAACCCCTGAACTGCAGTAATTCATTTTCAAAAGCAGGAACAGTAGCAAGGAAAGCTGCAGTTTGTTAGCCGATGATGAGCAAAAGCTTGAGAGTATAACCTGCGTAAATCACAAAGAAGAAAGGAACACCCAAGCTGATCTTGGCTGGGCTTCTACACCCTTCAATGCTGTGATTTCCTTTTAATTATCTGTCGTCACAAAAGATTAATTATTAAAAGGTGGTTCCTAGAGGTAGAGCGCTACGTTCTCTAACCGCCGCCCGGAGTCCTCCGGGAGTGGGCGGCATACAAGACAAATAAATAATAATAATAATAACAGGGAGGTGGACACAGTGCTATTATTACACCACAAACTCTAGGATCCTTCTCCTTCGGATGACCCGGATGGCACTACAGGAAATAGCTTCCTGCAGACACAACTTCCTGACCCTTTTGTATCGGCATCCTCCATTCAAAAAGTTGAATGTTCTCCCATGCCAACTTTTAGTTTGTTTGTTTCTGAAGAAGAAACAAGAGCGAAGGGGGGGGGAAACCCCCACTTACATCAATCATCCATTTGTTTCAAAATGCCCACACCTGTCACTTCTCAAATTCGAGGTTCATTTTATTTATATGCCGCCCTATTCCCAGCGGGACTCAGGGCGGCGCACAAACCCAAAGGAGGGGAAGGGAAACACAAAAACTACAACAAAAAATACGGGGCATTTAAAAACAACCAACAGCCACACGATCCGAGAGGGGAAGGGAACTCATCGACCCCAGGCCTGCCGACACAGCCAGGTTTTGACGGCTTTCCGGAAAGCCTGGAGAGAGGTGAGGGTCCGAATCTCTGCGGGGAGCTCGTTCCAAAGGGCCGGAGCCGCCACAGAGAAGGCCCTCCCCCGGGTAGTAGCCAGATGGCATTGGCTAGTAGACGGAACCCGGAGGAGGCTAATCTGTGTGATCTAATGGGTCTTTGGGAGGTAATTGGCAGCAGGCGGTCTCTCAATTCAATTCAATTCTCAAAGTGCTTTATTGCCCACCTTTCCGAGCTCTCAATAAGCAGAACAATGACAAAATCCTCATTTTGCCAGAACGCCTGCCATAAATTCTATGCTTTAGCGACAATGTTCTCTTGAAGGAAGAACAAAACATATGTTAAAAATTACAAAGCATAAATGCGTGCCCAGCAGCCTTGGAGATGCTTTCCACGTCAACCAGCTAAGGAGCTATTGTTGCTGCTCACGGGCAACCTATATATAAGGGGTCCCCAATTCCTGGGCTGTGGCCCGTTAAGAATCGGGCTGCACAAGCAGTGGGCGAAACGTCAATTTGCGCAAGCGGTGTGCTCATGCGCCCCCTTGCTTGCACGGAGCCATCCCCTCTCCCCTCCCTCCCGCCACCACCACCAGTCTGCAGAGCAAGAAAGGTTGGGGACTGTTGATGTAGAGCAGGAGTAGTCAACCTTTTTATACCTACCGCCCACTTTTGTATCTCTGTTAGTAGTAAAATTTTCTAACCGCCCACCGGTTCCACAGTAATGGTGATTCATAAAGTAGGGAAGTAACTTTACTTTATAAAATTTATTAAAGCAGAGTTACAGCAAACCCTCCACCGCCCACCATGAAAGCTGGAACGCCCACTAGTGGGCGGTAGGGACCAGGTTGACTACCACTGATGTAGAGGATGGAGAAAGGTTTCCAAGCTCATCCCTTGCAGTGACACACACACACAGAGCACATACGACTTCCACTCCATCAGTGGAAAGAGACAGCCGTGATCCTGACACACTTAAGACCTCTGACTTTCCTTGAGTTAAAGATTTAGATACACTTCTAGACCCTTCACAACTGATTTACTGTATTTTTCAGACTATAAGAGGCACCGGTGTATAAGACGCACCAAGATTTTGAAGAGGCAAGTAAGAAAAAAAAAAGGTTTTTGCCTTCCTTCAGCCACCAGCAGCACCCTGCAGGCTTCAGCAGGGCTGGGGCAAGGCCAAAAAGCCCCCGTTCTTGCCTTGCCCCAGCCCTGCTGAAGTCTGCAGAGGGCTCAGAAAAGGCAAAAAAGCCTCCATTTGTTTGTGAAAAACAGCCTGTTTTTCACAAAAATGGGAAGGGGGGGGGGCTTTGGGAGGCCAAAAATGGCTGTGTTCGGTGTATAAGAAGCACCAATATTTCCACGCGCTTTTAGGGGGGGGGAGGTGTGTCTTATACTCTAAAAAATACGGTATATGTAGTCCTCAACTTACAACCATTATTTCAAAGTGACAACAGCACTGAAAAAAAGTGACACGACCATTTTTCAACACTTAACGACCACTGCACCATCTCCAAGGTAATGTTATCAAAACCCGGACGCTTGGCATGTATTTATGGCAGTGTCCTGGGGGGGTCATGTGATCACCTTTTGCGAAAGTCTGGCAGGGAGGAAGCCAGATTCACTTAACAACTGTGTTACTAACTTAACAACTGTAGTGATTTCACCACAAAATGGGGCAAAGCTCACTTAAGAACTGTCTTGGTTAGCAATGGAAGTTTTAAGCTCCACTGTGGGTCGTAAGTAGAGGACTACCTGTATAGGCTCAGGACATTGTAAAGAAGATTGTCTATCTGAGTGCATATTCTTGTCATAAAAATAAAAAAAGCACGCAAAGCCTTCCAAGGGAAAAATTCAAAGTGACCTTGAGATATTTTCAGCTATTAAACTTCACGTTGCGTTTTGGATTTTAAACTGACTTTCAATCTCATTTATTGAATAAAACACTGAACGAGGAGGAAGATCTGGACAAAAGGCTGAAATCTGATGGCTCCTATTCATAAATTATACAACACTGTAAGTTAATGTTGAAAATCAGATGGGTTCATTATGTGGAATAGTTCTAACTTGTCGTGACCCGTCAAAACCGCGCTCGACTAAGCCGCGCCCGATTAAACCGCGTCGCTGACGTCATCAACAGGGCGACAACAGCCAGCGCGGAGAAAGAAGGGCGCTTTAAATAGCGCTTTGAAAGCAAGCCGATTCAACTTAAAGTAAGGGTTAGGTTTAGGGTTAGTTTTAGGGTTAGGTTAAGGGTTAGGGTTAGGTTAAGGGTTAGGGTTAGGTTAAGGGTTAGGTTTAGGGGGGTTAGGTTTAGGGGTTAATTTTAGGTTTAGCATTTACAGCCTGCTTCTGTCTCCGCGCTGTTGTCACCCTGTTGATGACGTCAGCTTCTGTCTCCGCGCTGTTGTCACCCTGTTGATGACGTCAGCTACGCGGTTTAGTCGAGCGTGGTTTAGTCGAACGCGGTTTTGTGGTGGAACCCTAACTTGTAGGGACTAGAGAATGAAAATTCTCCCTTTTTTCCTTCTTGTTCCTTCTCTGTTTGGTTTCTACATCTTCAATTGAGCATTTGACCAAAACTAGAATATTATTTCCAAAGCTGACAAACATTTTTCCATGATTCTTTGTACAACTGATACACTTACACTATCGAAGAAAGCCACTAAATTAAGGAGTTCTCTAAGCACAAGCCACATATTGTAGACCAGTGTTTCTCAACCTTGGCAACTTGAAGATGTCTGGACTTCAACTCCCAGAATTCCCCAGCCAGCATTCGCTGGCTGGGGAATTCTGGGAGTTGAAGTCCGGACATCTTCAAGTTGCCAAGGTTGAGAAACACTGTTGTAGACAATAGTCTCTGCTGTTAATTATTTACAAGGTCAGAACTGCAGAATTTGTGACAGGGTCCAATTAGAGAAATTGAAATCCGGGGAGATTTAGATTTGCAAGCTGCACTGCATACGTCACATTCATTTCCAAAAGAAGTCATTTATACATAGCAATTTGGCCACTAAAATCAATAGGAAATAAGTGGTAGATCAAATATCCTACTTTAGAACGGAGCTGTTGTTCATAGCCAGTAAACCCAAATTTCTACATTTGAGAAATGATGTAAATATTTGTATTGTTGATGGCATTATGTTCTGGCTTCTGCATTCATTTGCATCTTCAAACAACATTAATGGAACCATTTGTTGAAGATATAAATTAGAAATCCCATGTGATATATCCTTATAGCAATAGCAGTTAGACTTATATACCGCTTCATAGGGCTTTCAGCCCTCTCTAAGCGGTTTACAGAGTCAGCATATCTCCCCCACAGTCTGGGTCCTCATTTCACCCACCTCGGAAGGATGGAAGGCTGAGTCAACCTTGAGCCGGTGAGATTTGAACAGCTGAACTGCAGAACTGCAGTCAGCTGAAGTAGCCTGCAGTGCTGCACTCTAACCACTCCGCCACCTCGGCTCATACAACAAAAGATGTAATAAAAACTTTACTGTATGTTTGCTTTTCTTGTCTGATGCTTCCCCCCCCCCCAAAAAAAATATTACACCCCAGTTCTAATATAGCATTTAATTTTGGCATACTTTCCCCCACCTTCTCTATTTTGAGTATACAGAGCAATTTGATTCCAAGTTAAAAGGAAGCGATGCATGTTGTTAATATTTATTTGGACAAATTGACAATGAGCCTCCACACCTTCAAAGGAAAAAAAAAAAAGAGAGAGAGAGAGAACCGAACAGTTTTCGGCTGTTCATCATCTTGTCAAATATGAGAGCATTAGTACCTTTCCCAATATTCCTGGGTGGCAAGGGTGGTGCATTGGTGACAGGTGCTGCAGGTTGAACAGGAGGTGGGCTGCTACTGAGAACGGCCCCATAGGTCTCATTTTGCAATAGGCTTGGCATAAAACCTCTCTGCTTGTCCTTGGCTACATTGGCAGCGTCTCTTGCCAGAGAGGCGACGTTAGGCTGAAGCTGGCTCGATCCTAGCTGATAGAAACTTACAGGCCTGTCCTCTCTCCGACTAGGGCTGGCTTGCTGTAAAAAAAAAAGAAGAATTCGAAAGAGAGCCACGTTGTCAAATACTTTTGTGTCCATGCTATCAATTAAGTACACAACTCTGTTGTGGCAAATGAAGCTGGTAACATTCAATCACGCTTTCAAATCAGTACTATTAGTTGTGCATCAACAGTCCTTAATCTAATAAGATTTCAGATGGGAGGGGAAGTAAAAGTAGGAGAGAAGCAGAGGTGGGTTCCTACCACTTCGCACCTATTCGGTAGAACCGGTTCGTCAAATCTACCGAACCGGTTAGAAGAGGTTCCACCAGTGGACCCAGAAAGCAGGCCACACCTACAGAAGAGGTTCCAAAAATTTTTGAAACCCCCCACTGGTGGGTGTGTAATGTCCCGCAGTTATCTACGTGTTAATGATCTAGTAATATTTACTTATACATTTTAGGGACCTTTCCTTACGTAATTGGTGTTTTCTTTCATACTTTTGGATTTCTAATTTCTGTTTCCGTTAGTTGGCAATTGCTAAAAACAATCCCACGTGAAAAAGTATTCAAAGCCTTCTTGATTTTAATTGTCAATTTATTTATACATATCTCTGTTTTTCCACTGTTGTGCAAACACAATTCCAGCAGCTGCTAACATGTGTAAAATTAAATATATATTATACTCCCTTTCAAATAGCCAACAAAATATTTTTGGTTTTAATTCCATATCTTGCTTTACGATTGCTTCTAACCACTAACTTCTGAATAGCTACTTGGACCGACCTAAGTACTAATTCATAATTTCGTATCCGGTCACATGGGCAGCAAGCCACTCCCATCCGGTCACATGGGTGGCAAGCCACTCCCACAAAGGAGGCCACACCCACAGAGTAGGTTCCAACAATTTTTGAAACCCACCACTGGAGAGAGGGTAAGAAGGAAGAAGAAGAAAGGAGTGGAGGAGAGAGAGTGGAGAAGAAGAAAAGAATAAGGAGAGGAGGAAAGAAGAAGGCCGAGAATGAAGGTTGAGAAGACGGAAGGAGTAGGGTTGTTGCAAAACAAAATGGAGATATGGGATGGCAAGAAAGTGACCGCAACTCTGTTTTCCATATTTACTAATTAACAGCTGCAGTGATTCACTTAACAAGTGTGACAAGAAAGATTGTAAAATGGGGGGGGAAAACTCACTTAACAACTTGTCTTGCTTAACAATATTTGGGGCTCAATTGCGGTCGTAAGCCGAGAAATATCTGTAGCCGGTTACCTGAGAAATTAGAAGTTTTTAAATGTGCTTTCAATAAAATCACGAAATATTTGAATACGTACCTGCAGTTTTTCATCCACATCATCGTCACTTTCATCCAAGTCTTCGTGAAGTAACCGCCATTCATATTCTACGTGAACATGAGAATTAAGCCTTCCAGCCAGAGCCTGAGTAAGCTAAAGGACCAAAGTTAGGCTTTATGGGACCCAGTCCATGTCAACAACTTAAATTCCAAACCGTTAAACAGACCTGGAACCAAGTTATTTGCTATCCCTTTCTTTTTTTAAGGGCAAAATTATGTTGAAGATATTTGAAGAAATTTATAAAGGTTTTGAACGTCAAGTCTTATTTATAGAGCAAATGAAAAACATCCAATGGAGGGTCCCACAATAACATTATTTAAATATTTGTTTGTTTGTTTATTTATTTATTTATTATTAATTAATTAATAGAATGTCTATGCTGCACAATCCCAGAGGACTCCGGGCGGTTTACAAAAAGAAGAGGAAGAAAGAAATAATAAATAAAAGAGACAGACTTAAAATCACAACACATGCATTCGTTCTAAACGGGGCTGGACCTCAACAGTGAGGTCAACAGCTCCAGGCCTGCCGGAATAGCCAGGTTTTAACAGCTTTTCTGAAGGCCATGAGAGTGGGCAAGGTCCGGATCTCTGGGAGTAGTTCGTTCCAAAGGGTCGGAGCAGCCACAGAGAAGGCTCTCCTCTGGGGAGCCGCCAGCCGACATTGTCTGGCTGACGGCATCTGAAGGAGGCCCAATCTGTGGGATCTCTCATAAATACTATTATGTGACACTAATGACTGTATTGTAATTCAAATGTACTCCTTCCACACATATGGTTGTGTACGCGGAAGGAAGGGGTTGTCCAAAGATATAACAGATTATACATCATGGCCACTCAGCTAATGTAAGGGAAGATCATTATGCATAGATCAAAATCTTACCAGCTCTTCACAGTGTGCATGCTTTAAGCGTTTAGCTATGTCAAGTGGCGTTTCTCCAGCTTCATTTGCTATAAATCAATGAAAGGAAAAGGTGATTTGCAACTTTGTATTACTAAAAATGCAGTATAAGTAGCTTACAAAATGAAAATAATATTAGGAACAGTCCAGCCAAAGACAGACATATTAGCTGCTACGTTATTTTAATTTGCTTTCTTTAACATGGTGGCTCCATATATTTTAGTGTGCACCGCCTATATCTCGCTCATCAGAGGGTCATACTGGATGAAGATTAAGGGAACCAAAATACAAGACATATAAGGGCACACATCGCGTGTGTGCGTGTGTGTGTTAATTTACCCATGGGACTAATCCATGTTTAGTGCAGTGTCCACATTAAAAAATAGGATAATGAACTGCATGGCACGACAAAACCGCGCTCGTCAAAATTGCGGTGATAAAATCGCGGCGCTAAAGCCGCGACGTCATCACCGCCGTGACAACAGCGCGGCAACAGAAGGGCGCTTTAAAACGGCGCCGTGGCAAAAAGCCGATTTCAATTAAGGTAAGGGTTAGGATTAGGTTTAGGGGTTTGTTTTAGGATTAGGTTTAGGGGTTTGTTTTAGGGTTAGGTTTAGGGTTAGGTTTAGGGTACTGAGTGCTTGGGAATGCACGGATTTGCCCTCCGCGATTATGTCATCACGGTAGGGTCGCGTTTTTCCTTAGCGCTTCGAACGGCGCGAATTAGTCTTCGCGCTTATGTCTCCGCGGATAAGGGCTTCGCGGATTTGTGGTGGAACCAATGAACTGAACATTTTTTCTCACTTTATAGAGTCGTATATTGCCATCTGATTCCTGTGACATTGGGAGTGAGGCCACATAAAATTGTGATATTTTATACCCATTGCCTGAGAGTTCACATTTTCTACTTTTAGACACATGGTTCAATAATATTTGTGTGTGAGTGAGAGTGAGTGAGTGAGGGAGGGAGAGTGAGGGAGGGAGGGAGGGAGAGAGAGAGAGAGAGAGAGAGTGTGAGAGGGGGGAAGGGAGAGAGAGAGAGAGAGAGAGAGAGAGAGAGAGAGGGAGAGAGAGAGGGACGGAGGGAGAGAGAGAGACTTTATGTTCCCAATACTCCTTTTTTTCTTTACCTATTTCAACTGAAGCCTTCCCTCTCAGTAGCAGTTTCAGGCACTCCACATTATCTGTTAAACAGCAGTAATGCAGAGCTGTGCTCCCTTTGCAAGTCTGCTTGTCAAGATTGCCACTGCACAGGAGGAGAGAGAACAAAATTACTTGGCGTGTAAATGGCACGGAAGGTTCTCCAAAGCTTGCTTGATTCGAGATATTCAGACAGTTGTTTCCATCAAACTTAACATTTAATGAAAGGGTCCTTTCTTCAATTCTGAGTAATGAAACTGAGATGCAAACAAGGGTTTTAGTCATAGATGGCCCACCTGTTCTGTACCAAGAAGTCAACTATGTGAAGTGAAGTCCGATCTACCGATCGCACCGCAAGATGGAGGGCAGTTTCATCTTGTTCCTGAAATACAAAAAGAAAAAAAGAAAAAGAAGGGGAAAAAAAGTCTTCTAACCAGTGCCAAGCAAAAAAGCATGTTTAAAAATAAGTTTTGAGTCTACGATTTATTGTTGCACCGTACAATTTTGGCCACTGTACTCAAATTTAGCTTTCAAAATTACTTGAAAGCCAGATTTGAGTACAGTGGCCAAAATCAAGAAGATAAGGCAAAATTAAGAGCCACCCTCTATTTATTTTCCTTTGTGTTACCATGGGCCTGTTTTAGAGGATTAACATAAATTCCTGTTTTGCTTTGAAGTCTTTTATTAATAGATGTTGAAGGTCAACAATCACATTTTTTTTAAAAAAGTGCCTTCTCTGCTACCTAAATGGCAGAGAACTGACAACGGTCAACTGATAAATTAAATGGTGATACTAGAAAGTAGTGTTTGATTTTGTAAGCTAAACAACAACAAAAGAGACTTCACCAAATCACCCCAACACTGTATATGAAAACCAGTTTGGTGTAGTGGTGACAGTGTCTGCCTAGAAACTAGGAGATGGTAAGTTCTAGTCCTCCTCTAGGCATGAAAAGAGCCGAGGTGGCACAGTGGTTAAATGCAGCACTGCAGGCTACTGCTAGATCAGCAGTTCAGCAGTTCAAATCTCACCGGCTCAGGGTTGACTCAGCCTTCCATCCTTCCGAGGTGGGTAAAATGAGGACCCGGATTGTTGGGGGCAATATGCTGACTCTCTGTAAACCGCTTAGAGAGGGCTGAAAGCCCTATGAAGCGGTATATATGTCTACTGCTATTGCTATTGCTATTGCATGAAAGCCAGCTAGGAGACTGGCCTAATTTCTTTTCTTTCAGCTTTACCCACCTCACAGAGATAAAAATATAATAAGTAGATGTAAGATGAACTGGACAGTTTGGATTGTAATATAAGAAAACTGATAACTAATCTAGGCGTTACAGAGTAATATGCAACATCATATGCGAGAGGAAGGACTCCGGGCGCAATTCAAGGTGTTGGTTATTACCTTTAAAGCCCTACATGGCTTAGGGCCAGCGTACCTTCGAGACCACCTATTGCCACATACCTCCCAGCGGCCAGTAAGATCCCACAGATTGGGCCTCCTTCGGATGCCGTCAGCCAGACAGTGTCGGCTGGTGGGCCCCCGGAGGAGAGCCTTCTCTGTGGCTGCTCCAACCCTTTGGAATCAGCGACCCCTAGAGATCCGGACCTTATCCACTCTCATGGCCTTCAGGAAAGCTGTTAAAACCTGGCTGTTCCGGCAGGCCTGGGGCTGTTGACCTCATTGTTGAGGTCCAGCCCCGATTAGAATGAATGTATGTGGTGTTGCAATTTTAAACTGTTTTTTTTCCCCCTCTCTTTTTTGTAAGCCGCCCGGAGTCCTTCGGGATTGGGCGGCATATAAATTTTATAAATAAAATAAAAATAATAAATAAGGACCTTTACATTGACTCAAAGGGTAGTGGTGCTAGGAAGAGGTGGGAGCCTCCGTTTCAGGATAATTAACACTAACATTAACGTTTAATGAATAATAACCCTACACTATTTATATTCCAGGCATTTTAATATTTCAAGATCAGGGCAAACAATAAGGAGGCCAAGAATTGTTCAATTTAGAATACATTCTGCCCTTCAGCACTGTTCTATCCCATTGCGTAAATGGTCAGAATTCAAAGCCTATATAAAAATTAGTGTGCACTTTCATTCCCATTTCTCCCAAGACAGGATATACACATTTATGTATCCATTTTCCTGACATACAAAACAACTTTTGAAATGTTTTCTCTACAGGCTTGTTTCCAAAACTGCACTAATGGTTCTTAAAACTGGATTGGCTGCATTCAATGAAGCTGAAATTGAAAGACGAATGTAAACAACAAAATTCACGCTTAACTCCATGGAGGTATGCATGATATGTATGCATTTGGAGAAAGATATAATATGGGACGTTGTTTACAATGTTTTTTACACTGTAATATTAAAAGCTTCCAAATTACAATAGATGAACTGAATTGCTGAATTGCCAACTGTAGACACATAAGAATGGAGAGTTTTAATTATATTATTATGGATATATCCATAATAATATGGATATTATTACCTCAATAATTTAGCTTTATAGGAAAAGACAAAGAACGTTTTTAGATGGGTGTTGCTCAGCTGTAGTCAAAGAAGACACAGACTCTAAAATATTATTTAGGCAATTAATCTCCTTTCAGTGCAAGAATAAACAATAGAAATAAATATTAAGTGCCATACGGACAAACTGGAAGTCACAATTCCCGAACTTCCGGGTTTTCCCCGTTTTCGCCCCCCAAAGGCTTCAGGGAAGCTACTGAGGCCTCCAGAGGGCATCTGGACGAGGCTGTTTTCGCCCTCCCCAGGCTCCTAGAAAGCCTCTGGAGCCGGGGAGGGGGGGGGGATTTGTCTAAAAAACGGTGGCAAAAGCAGTGTGTGTGTGTGTTGATGGTTGCGGGCACATACACGCAAGTGTCACGTGGATAGCATTATGGGTGTGGCACTACGCATGACCCTCCTGTGTTCCCCCCGCTTTTGGCACGGGCGCCAAAAAAGTTTCGCCATCACTGACCTAACACAATAACAGAATAACTGAGTTGAAAGGACCTTGGAGGTCTTCTAGTCCAACCCCCTGCTCAGCCAGAAAACCCTATACCATTTCAGACAAATGGTTGTCCCATCTCTTCTTAAAAACTTCCAATGTTGGGAGCATCCACAACTTCTGGAGGCAAGTTGTTCCACTGATTAATTATTCTAACTGTGAGGAAATTTCTCCTTAGTTCTAAGTTGGTTCTCTCCTTGATTAGTTTCCATCTGTTGCTTCTTTGCTTCTTCAGATCTAATTTTTACAAACACAGCATGTGTTCAAAACTGGATTAACAGGAGGTTTCTGTACATACGTGACCATTTGCTAATGGGATTTTCTCGGTGAGATCCACCCCGTCAGCATACACTTGAACGAGTCCAAAGATGTCTCTTGCTCTGACTGCTTCACAAAGGTTTTGTAGCTTGGCCACATTATCAGTGTATTTTTTCCTCGCATATTTTCTTTCAATATATTTGGCATTAATATAATCTTTTCTAGCATTCCTGAAATGAGATATGGCATACACTGTAAAATGGTGCATGATGAACAGCTGAAATACTTCTTCTGCAAAATATATAACGATGTTCATAAATCTTAATTTTTTAAAAAATGGCTCATATACAGTAAACGTCATGGATTTTATTTGCAGCATTATAATGACCTTTCCCTCCTCTTGACAATCTGTGAATGTGTTGCAGTTGTGAGCATTGATTTATCCATTGGAAAACAATGATCCAAATATATGGAGATAAATGCCTATAAGTCTTCATTTCCCCAGCTACTTGAAACAACTGATAATCAATTCAACAGATACGTCCCCTAAATTACTCAAGGGAGATTTCTAGACTGAATTTAGGGGGGGAAAAAAACATTATTCTAATGCTCTTTTTTACAGGAAGTCTGTTAAGTCTTGAAAGTTTAACAGTTTACCGCTAGTATGGAATTAACAGAAAATCTGCTACAAATTCAGAATCGCCATGGTTGCATGCTAGCAAGGGAATTTTGGGAGCTGAAATCCACATATCTTGAAATTGCAAAAATCTGAAAACTAGTGCCCTAAAGTTTCCCATGTGTCCAAAATCTGCTGTAGAAAGTCCCTCAACTCTCCAGAACTGATGCTTGCAACATAGCATTTCCAGAGAATTAGATGCTGAAATTATTTTGTTTAGGAGAATGAAAGTCAGCTAAGCCAGTTCGATGGTTTACCATTCTGAAGTGTTAAACATTCATGTAGTTCCTTTTTTTTAAAGTTGCTCTCTAAATGTGTCTCATATAATATTAGTCTCATACATATAAGAGCCGAGGTGGCACAGTGGTTAGAGTGCAGTACTGCAGGCTACTTCAGCTGACTGCAGTTCTGCAGTTTGGCTGTTCAAATCTCACCGGCTCAAGGTTGACTCAGCCTTCCATCCTTCCGAGGTGGGTAAAATGAGGACCCGGATTGTTGTTGGGGGCAATATGCTGACTCTGTAAACCGCTTAGAGAGGGCTGAAAGCCCTATGAAGCGGTATATGTCTAACTGCTATTGCTATTGCTATTTTGAATGTGGAAGGGATGCTGACGGCCATAAGGGAAATTCTTTCAGCATTAACATCCAATTCCAATTGGCCAGCAAAAGTCTCCTTCAACAACAGACTTTCTGCTCCCTGCTCACATACACAATCTCCTGTGCACGCCCAGACTTTGAAGAAACTTTGCCTGCGAAGTGGAAAAGGTAGTTCTGTCAGGAGGAAAAAAATGGACTATAGTGATTTTAAGATTGCCAGGTGACTATTTATAGATTCCTAGAGGGAAAAAAAACTCCCATCATTCTCCTTCTCCTTGACACGTCACAATTTTTCAGCAATTAACAGACTCTTATTTCCAAATTAGTTTTCATACTGCTAATCGCTATTTTAATATCTCGTGTACTGTCTTGGGGAAAGAGCTTATTATTTGCTTTGATTTGTATCGGTAGTAACCAACAGTTATTGCTAGATGGATGTGATAACTAACGTAGTAAATAATTAGAGAAATTGCATAGGATTTAAAAGATTTGTTTTGTATGTTTTGTGCAAATGGGGCTAGGCTTGAAGGCAGCTGGACTAACATCAGATGGCCTAATTCTTGATTCATCTCTGTATGACTTAAGATATCAGCAGAACGTCTTAAATATCTGAAAAGGGCCAATTTTCTCTTTTAGCTTTTAAGATCCAATAGAGCCAGAAGAACAGAGGTGGGTTCCTACCAGTTCGCACCTATTCGGTAGAACCGGTTCGTCAAATCTACCGAACCGGTTAGAAGAGGTTCCACCAGTGGACCCGGAAAGCAGGCCACACCTACAGAAGAGGTTCCAAAATTTTTTGAAACCCACCACTGGTCCTTGGATATGATTATGCTACACTATCATGCTCATATTTATAAAACTCAGTGCCTCTGTGAAAGGTAAGGATGACTACTGCGTTTGTGGTGCAATCAGAATGTTGCGTGTGTTGAAGTTGTTTTAACGCAAACCAAAGATGCCTTTTAAAAAACAAGATTACATCCTATTCTTATGCAGGCCAGTGCTGTGTGTGAGGTAATTTAAGGTGGTTCTGACAAGTGTCGTCGGCATCTTCATATCTGGGCACATGGGCGGCAAGCCGCTCCCATCCGGTCACATGGGCAGCAAGCCACTCCCACAAAGGAGGCCACACCCACAGAGTAGGTTCGAACAATTTTTGAAAACCACCACTGCAGAAGAAGCAATCTCTTTTAAGAGATTGCTCTTAAATCACTAAAACAAAACTCATCATATTAACTCCATTCACACATTATGCCACAACCAACACAGGTATCACTCTGAACATTCCATCTTTCATACTTACATATCGCTACTTGGATTCGGTTTGACTAGTTCATCTGCTGGCAGACAAAATTCCATAATCTCATTAAATCCTGCATTCCCGATATTCTTAGCAAGCTATTAAGATAAATGTCAACAAACCACGTGAATGAACCCAGTGGCTACTTAAACCCAATATCCTCAAAAACCCTGAACATTTGAATTCTGCGTCTGTAAATTTTACTTTACAAGCACGGTTTTTTTAAACATTTCAATAAAATAGGCCCAGTATTACCTCTGCAGGTTTATTTGAAAGTAACATTGCTCTATAGTGGAATTTCAGTTTTCTAGACTTCAGTACAATTACTTTTATGTACAATGGACCAAGTTCCTTTGCTATTTACATCATTCGCATAATAATAACATCACACAAATATAATCTCTATTACTGCAAAGATGAAAGTCCATTTTCCTGTACCAGATTTTTGTGAGGTACGGACGTTTCCTTTCTCCAATTAAAATGACATTTTACGGAAATACGTTTATTTTAATGTAATGCAGACAGTTTAAGATAACATTTAAATATATGGACTAAATCTCAAAGAAGCTGAAGAGTTTTTCAATAAATGGATTTTTTCTTCTTCCCAGTTCTTTGAGCTGTTTTTAGCTATCTTATATAGTAGAAATTCAATGGATTTTTAAGGAGAGAAAACCACTTTAGTAAGTTTTCCTCTGATAGAAGGTTGCTATGGGATGAAGCCTACAAAAATAGGAGACTCGCTACCTGGCAGAGATGGCTAAAATATCAGCATATCTCAAGGACCACTCAAATGAGAGCTATAACTGGAGTGGAGAAGATGGATTGACTATATTCAAAATAAATATGGGACTAAGAAATTCCAGATAGTTTATGACTGAAGAAACAAGGAATGATATAATCTGTTTAGAGCTAGCCTAGCAAAGAGGAGTTAAAGCTCAAATGAAAGATGATACTAACTTTCTTTAAGTTTATTTTAGAACATCTTTGTTTAAGATTTATACCCTGTATTTGTTCTGGGAAGTCGGGGGGGGGGAGGTTGGGGGGGAGATTGGGGGGGTGGGGATCGGGGGGGGGGGAGGGCGGGGGGGGGGAGGTAAATATTTGCAAATGTTTTTTTTTTCTAAAAATTTTCAATAAAAAAAAAAATAGGAGACACTCTTATGCTGACCCCTAAGAGGTTTTTGTTGTTGTTGATAGAAATACTTTTAATTTACCAGCAATTCAGATGTACCCAGCACATCTAATGTAAGGGACTGCATTCTGGAATAGTGGACCCCAAGTTCTCGATGTATTCCTGAACATTCAATGCAAGTCAAAATGCCCAAATTTGTTGAGAGCCAGGTTGGATCTGGAAGAAAGAAAGGTAACAGCAATGACTCCAACTTTGGACAAGGTACTGAAACCATCTATTCAACAGACTTTTTAACTCAGTTCTACCAGCACCAATGTGACTGTTTTATTCATAGAAATGAAAATTCTGTAAGGGCTATTTCATCACAAAGTGCTTGGATTTAATTTCAGCCCCATTAACATCGAGTGGATGTTGTGTCCCTTCTTAATCCGCTGTTTTGTATTTTAACTTTTTTAGTATTTGTTTTTTAAACTGTTTTTATGTAAGCTGCCCGGAGTCCTTCGGGATTGGGTGGCATACAAATCTATTAAAACTTCAAAACTTTATACTGTATATAAATACAAAGACGCTAAATACCAACAAAGGGCCTATTTGTAATTAATTTTCCTGACCGATACTTTTTTTGACAGTATATTATATATACATATATATACATACATACATACATACATACATACATATATATATGTTTTTTTATTTTATTTGTGCTGATAAATAAATAAAGGGAGACTAGTATAGATCTATTTCAAGCTATTTAGCTCTCATCCGCTAGCCATACCCTTACTGGGATTTGAACCGGGGGATTTGAATATACATTACATATATAATGTAAATGTGTTTTTATTTTCCATTTCCATTTTCGTACAGTCACATATATACTGTGCAGAACCGGGGCCTTATAACTTTAAACAATAAACACAGCCATTCCTCTTGTCAATAATACCCCCAAAAATAGAAACCCAATGTACCTCTTCGACCCTCCATACACCCTTTCTTTCGCCCCCCTCCAACTTTCCATCTTCCCTCCATCATTCCCCTCTACCCTACTTCCCCTTCCCCTCTACCTCACCTCTCTCCCGATACACTCCCTCCCTTCCTTCTCACCCTCCCTTCAATCCTCTCTCCCACCCTCTCTACCCCGACAGTATTATATATAATTGATAGCTTTTCCTTTAGAGCAGGAACTATCAAATCTGCCCCCCCTCCCGCCCCGCCTGATTCTTAAGCTATATACTTTTTCCTAAATATCCCTTTGTTTCCTTAAAACACTCTTCTTTGCCCTTGTCTTGCGAATTCTCAGAAAACTATTACATCCTACAGTACTTGTTTGTTTACGAAGCCCTTGAGCTGCATACTGAGGATTCAGGCAGTGTTTTCACCGCTGTTTCCTGCCTAGACAGAAGAAGGGGAAAGACAGTAATTTTATGAGATTTTAAAGTCACCTTGCGCACCACAGTCACAACACATGTCATTTCCAGGCATTCTTTGCACGTCAGATATGATTTCTTTTGTCAGTTCTTGGACAATGTTGTTTTCTCCCGTGTTATCGTCACCTTTGAAGGCGTTATTTAAAGCTTCTTCTTTACTATTCTGCAGCACAGATATCCAACTTGAAAAATAAAAAAACATGTATTACGGTGCGAAATGGAACTGACAGTTTTCCTACCATCCACACAGAACGAAATTTAAATAAAAGACAGAAGGTTTTCAAAAGTTGAGGTTAGGGGTGGGAGGGAGGGATGTATATTAGGCTTGACGAAGGGGCGTTAGATTTTAATGTAATATGATTGCACATGTATACTGTCTTCTCTTATTTTTTCTTTAAAACTAAGATATGTTAAGTATATTGATATGGAAGCATAAATACCATCAGCATAGATTAGAGTTTGCTCAGAAACGGAAATACACCAATGAGAGGAAGAGTGGGAAACAGAAGAGAGAAGAAAGATGGGAAGAGAGGGATAGGAAAGAGGGGAAGAGGGGGAAGATGAGGAAGATAAGGAGGAGTGGAATGAAGAGGAGAAGGAGAAAGGAAGGGGAAGTAGAGTAGAAAAGGATGATGGAGGGAAGAAAGGAGGTAGGAGAGAGGTAGAAGAAAGAGGTGTATGGAGACCATGGGTTTTTATCTTTCTGGGTGTTGATGACAAGAGGAACTGATGTAATTACTACTTAATACAATAGGATATTGGCTATGTAATAGTATACATGTGATTATATGTTATGAAAACGGAAAATAAAAAATATTCTGAAGTGTAAAAAAAAAAGTTGAGGTTAGGCTAACCAAAAAATAACTGAGAGTCGACAAATTCCTTTCAAGTCAATTTTCTACGGATGGATTGGAAATCACATATAGGAAATATGGAAAAAAATGTTTGTTGTAAATGCTGGAAATATCTCTGAAATTAGATCAGTTTCAATTTCAGTTAGTGACAGCTTCATTTAATGAACAAGTTGCAAGTCCCAGCTGCGATCACTAAATGCGGACTACCTATACATTAATACAACTTACATTTGACAGTCCTGTTCATCCTCTGCTTGAAAATGATATGTTCTGTCATCTATAAAATAATAAAGTTTCTCATTGTTCTATGTATTTCATTTTACGAATAAACACATATGTTATTTATTCAAATTAAACGTTTTAATGAACACTTAATTAACTCACTTATTAGCAATAGCAATATAGCAATAGCAGTTAGACTTATATACCGCTTCATAGGGCTTTCAGCCCTCTCTAAGCGGTTTACAGAGTCAGCATATCGCCCCCACAGTCTGGGTCCTCATTTCACCCACCTCGGAAGGATGGAAGGCTGAGTCAACCTTGAGCCGGTGAGATTAGAACCGCCGAACTGCAGATAACAGTCAGCTGAAGTGGCCCGCAGTACTGCACCCTAACCACTGCGCCACCTCGGCGATGTCATTATTGGGGTTTAAATCACTGCCCTATACACACTAAACAGGGTTAAAATTAACCAGAACCTTCAAGTACAGTAGGATTAAGCAATCTAGAGGCAATTTTTTCCTACTACCATTTCATATATAAGAGCAATATTTTTTTTCATCTTACTCAGCACTAGCTAGAATGAAAAAAGGTTAGTACGTATTTTACAACTCATTCTCAACGTCTTGATTATTTCTCCATCCTGTTTCCCTTCATATCTGAAATATGAGTCTTTGGGGCCTAAGAAGCACTCCTATAACAATGCAGATAGTCCTCGACCTGCAACAGTTCATTTAGTGACCGGTCAAACTTACGACAACACTGAAAAAAGTGACTTTTTCACAGTTCCTTTGTAGCATCCCTGTTGTGGCCCAGCAGGAGCCGTTGGAGCTGCCACCAGACTCCGACAGCGAGGGGCCCCCTGAGTCGGCTCTGGAGGATGTGGAGGACCCTGGACAGGGTTCCGACTCCGAGCAGGGCGCAGAGAGGCCACCAGGAGGCACCTGAGCCTTGGACCAGTGGGGAGGAGACAAGGGAGTGTTCAGTACAAAACCCCTCCCGCCCACCATGAAAGCTGGAACATCCACTAGTGGGCGGTAGGGACTAGGTTGACTACCACTGAACTAAAGTAATACCAAAAGTCTAGCAAACTAAATAGCCATTACTTCTCAGAAATGCCAATACTAGGAACTTGGCAGTTCCGTATCAAGCATCTAGGTTGAGTTAAGTGGAGAACAAAAATAAAAACAATACTATTTGCAGTGTCTATCAACCACACAAATAAACATAATGTAGATAATGCCTTCCAAAAGGAAACTGTGCATCTTTAGTAACCGTTCAAAGTTACAATGGCGCTGAAAAAACTAACTTGTGACCATTTTTCACACTTACGATCCCCAGGGTCACATGATCAAAATTTGGACAGTGGGCAACTGGTTCCTATTTATGACGGTTGCAGAGTCCTGGGGTCATGCGGTCACCTTTTGTGGCTTTCTGACCAACAAACTCAGTGGGGAAGCCAGATTCGCTTAAACAGCGATGTTACTAATTTAACAATCGTAGGGATTCGCTTAACAAGTGTGGCAAGGAAGGTCGCAAAAGGGGGCAAAACTCATTTAACAAATTTCTCACTTACTTAGCAACATAAATTTTGGGTTTAATTGTAGTCATAGGTTGAGGATTACCTGTAACTTATAAGGTGTACAATTCAATTGAAAAAACAAACTGAAATCTGAACTCAGATTTCAATTGAATTCAAACTGAATTGTTGAGACCAACAATCAGGTAAGCAGAACTCCAATGAAGAAACTGCCAAAGAGCCGCCAGGAAACAGCCCAGCCAAAAAATCCCAAGGACTTCCCCCCCCCCCCACAGACAGTAATGGTATTCTATTCCCTTCACTACCGGTTCTGTAGTGGAAGGGCGCACGCCTGGGCATGTGCAGAAGGTCCATGATGATGTCAGAGCGGGTGAGTGGAGCCTTGTGCTGCCGCCACGACCGGTTCGCTCGAACCGGTGCGAACCGGCAGCATACCACCACTGAAGCCACCAGAATATAAACTGACAGCAAACAGCTCTTCTTACTAGCACTAATGATGTTACCTACTTAGAGTAAGGAAATGTCTGCAAGAAAAATGCAAGCTCAGAGAGCACCAAGGACCCCTCGTTTCAACTCTGAGCTACAAATACATGCTCCTTTACTAAAACTGAAATCTTTTAGGGAGCAACTGTACCAGAGGTGGTATTCAGCAAGTTCAGACTGTGTTTGATAAAAAGCTATACCGTGTACGGGCTCTGGGAAGTCGGGGGGGGGGGGGAAGGGAGGGGGGTCCTAGGGGGGAGGGGGGAAATATAGTATGTGCTAGATTTTAAAGTAACACGATTGCACTTGTATACTGTTGCTTTTTTAATTCTAGTGTAAAAATAGGAAGCTGAATATATTGGTAGATAGTAGAAATACACTGAAGGGAGGAGTAGAGGGAAAGAAGAAAGAGGGGTAGAGAGGGTGGGAGAGAGGATTGGAGGGAGGGTGAGATGGAAGGGAGGGAGTGTATTGGGAGAGAGGAGTGATAGAGGGGGAGGGGAAGTAGGGTAGAGGGGAATGTTGTAGGGGAGAAAGGAAAGTTGGAGGGGGGTGAAAGAAAGGGTGTATGGAGGGTCGAAGTGGTATATTGGGTTTGTATTTTGGGGAGTATCGTTGACAAGAATGGCTGTGTTTATTGTTCAATGTTATATGGCCCCGGTTATGCACAGTATATATGTGACTGTATGAAATGAAAATGAAAATAAAACATATTTTAGAGCAGGTTCTGACCAGTTCTGGAGAACAGGTAGTGGAGATTTTGAGTAGTAGTAGTAGATCCGGACCCTTCCCACTCTCTCGGCCTTCCGGAAAGCCATTAAAACCTGGCTGTTCCGGCAGGCCTGGGGCTGTTGACCCCAAAATACGGTCCAGCCCCATTCAGAAGGGAGTGCATGATGTATGTATTTTATATCTATTTTTCTTCCTTGTATCTTATTTTATTTTCTTTTTTTCCCATTATTTTTGTATTGTAAGCCGCTCGGAGTCCTACGGGATCGGGCGGCATATAAATGTTATTAAACTCTAAACTCTAGTTCAGAGAACCGGTAAATATCGCCTCTGACTGCGCCCGCCCCCATCTATTCTCTGACCTCTGTTTAGCAAGTGTTTTAAGTTATGACAGACCCACTCAAAACTACTTATGTAGTATTGACGTTGTCATTGCCCACCCCGTCATGTGACTGCATTTTGGTTGCTTGGCAACCGGGCCGTATTTACAGCCATTTGCCGTGCCCAATGGTCATGTGACTGTGATTTTCAGGGGTGTTTTTTTTCTTTTCCAAAGATGCTCCATAACAATCAATGGGTTCACTTAACAACTTAACGACTGTGACATTCCTTCAATCACATAGTGAATCACCTTACGACCATCACAATTTAATAACTAATTGTCAGGCTCAATTACCATCATAACTCAAGGAAAACCTGTACTTAAAAAAAAAAAGTTCAAGACATTTCAGAATATCTAGTGGTAAGTATATAGTACCTATTAGCACTCCTAAACAAAATATGTCCTTTCTGAGGAGCGGGCAGTTTTTGGGGAAAGACACAGCTCCTTTGGTGCTAGGTTTATACCTCCACATGCCAGGAAGCACTACACAACTCTCGTAATGAGCATCTGTAATGAAGTTATAATGAATGTGGAAAAAGATGTTAGGCATAATCAAACAAGGAGGGAAGGAAACAGTTCTACGTCTAAGAGTAAACTCGGTTAATAAGATTCAGATGGGTAAGAAAATAAATTATGACTAAACCCCTTTTTATCCACATTCATCGGAAGCAGGATGATTGCAAGTGTTTTATGTTAACAATGCAAAAAAACAGAAACACCCAAGCAATAATCCTAAACAGTTGTAGGACCAGAGGTGGGTTCCTACCAGTTTGCACCAGTTCGGTAGAACCGGTTCGTCAAATCTACCGAACCGGTTAGAAGAGGTTCCACCAGTGGACCCGGAAAGCAGGCCACACCTACAGAAGAGGTTCTGAAATATTTTGAAACCCACCACTCTGTCACTCTCTCTCTCTCTCTCACACACACACACACACAGACTCACACACAGAGAGAAAGAGAAAGGAAGAAATAAAGAAAAAAGAAAAAAGAAAGAAAAAGTGAGAGATGAAAGGAAAAAGGGACAGAGAGACAAAAGGAAGGAAAGAGAGAGAGAGAGAGAGAGAGAGAGAGAGAGAGAGAGAGAGAAAGAAAGAAAGAAAGAAAGAAAGAAAGAAAGAAAGAAAACACATGGCCAGCAAGCCACTCCCACCAGGTCACATGGCCAGCAAGCCACTCCCACAAAGGAGGCCACACCCACAGAGTAGGTGCTAAAAATTTTTGAAACCCACCACTGTGTAGGACCCACTCTATTGACTAAATATTTCGGTCCAGGAAAACAATATTAAAAAGAAAAAGAGACAGCTGTAGTCATTTTCTTTGCTTATCATGAAGGTGTACAAAATAGAATGTAGCAAAATAAATAAGCAATACCTGAAGAAGAGGCCATAGGATTGGAAGGACCATAGAAGATATCTAATCCAACTCCCTTCAATGAAAGGGCCACTGGATAATTTTCAATGACTATCTGCTCTTTGTTTAAAGGCCTTTTAGCAAAGGCAAAACTACCACATCATGTGGCAACATGTTCCACTGGATAACAGATCAAACAGTTGGGAAGGTAATTCAGATGTGTAACATGGAATTGCTTATTAGCCTATTGATTTCATTTAATTCAGGACACTAATTTTCTACTTGTAACAAACTAGACATGGATAAACAATGTCAAATCTAGCTTCATTTGGGGAGTGACAAACAGTAGCAATAGCAGTTAGACTTATATACCGCTTCATAGGGCTTTCAGCCCTCTCTAAGCGGTTTACAGAGTCAGCATATCGCCCCCAACAACAATCCGGGTCCTCATTTCACCCACCTCGGAAGGATGGAAGGCTGAGTCAACCCTGAGCCGGTGAGATTTGAACCGCTGAACTGCAGATAGCAGTCAGCTGAAGTGGCCTGCAGTACTGCACTCTACCCACTGCGCCACCTCGGCTCTAACCAGAGTTAAAAGCATAAAAAGAAACTAAGGCAAAACCTTTTGTTAAACTTGAATGTTTTCTTATTATTGGGGAGCTATGGAACAATTAAACAGCTGTTATAAAAATAATAAGAATCTGGAGATGAAGGAAATCAATTCTAACTAATCAAGAGTCTAGTTTAAGTAGACAAAAATATGCTCTTCATAAATGAATAAAATAGGTCTTTCTCAACAATTTATAAACATGATTCCAAATGTTTCTGATGTCCACATTATATCTGCAGACCAAATACCCACTTTGAGTGACCAAATAAATTTCCTTTCTGACAAAAAATATACCATCTAAAAGCATAGCATCGGCAAAATAGAGATAAAGCAGCAAAAAAAATCAATCAAAATACAGATGAAAGCTACAAAAATAAACCATCAGTGTTATGAATGTGTGCCAGGATTTCATTGTCTCCCTGCTCATCTCCTATTTCTTTTCCTCCAAAGAAAATTTCAATAATAATTTAGCTTCATATCTCAGTGCATCCTGGAAAAAACAACTATTGTTTTCAAACTTATAATGAGGTCTTGAATTGGGCTTAGATTTGAACTACCCCTAATTATGGCTGTACTGTATTGAGACCATTCAAATTATGAATAAAGCAAATAGTGAAGCAAAGATTCATGCTCGTAAAAGGAGATGAATGAAAGAATCAGCACATCTGTAGCATGTACTCAATCTTCAAAGTAATCAGCACAGGTTCATGAACAAACCACAGTCAACAAAGTATTCAGTAATTCAGAAGTTCATACCAAGATTTTTTTAAGCGTGTGGTCATTATTTTCATGCTTCTTTGTATTTCTTTATTTTATATTTTGATAAAGTAATAAAATTTTAACAGAAAAGTGTGTGGTCTACCAAGCAGTTTTAGAATATCATGAAGGTGATATCTAAAAAGTTTCAATCGAACCAAACATTCATTAATACTAACTCCAAACTGTATTTTAATTCTAAAAAAAACTGAGGATTGTTATAAAAACGGTTACATGTGTGTGGATGTATACAAGACAGAAAATGCTGTTTAAATGTTATTATTTCCAGCATCTTTCTTACACGAATCAATAAAATCCAATTAAATATCAGAAAGATCCGCTGAATCTCATCTCATTAATACCTTGCACAATGCATCAGAGTATCTGGGATGCTGTTATATGTGGAACTATACAGTTACTAAATCTATATATAGCTATTTACTGTGAAATTCAAAATACACTCGCTTCTTTTGATGACTTCTCACTTTTGACCACATTTTGTCTCTCAATTTTTGTGGTTTGCCTATTTGGTTCCCTGCTGTAGTTCTTTGCTACTAGGTTAAAACTCCCTCTTTAAGCTGTAGAGACCTTTCCATTTCCTTTATAAAAGTTGCCCTGCATGGACAGATTAGCCTTCTTTCACAATAACAGGGGTGGGTTTCAACCGGTTCGCGGCGGTCCCCGTGAACCGGTTGGTCGGCGAACCCGGAAGTAAGTAACTTCCGGGAACGGCGAAGGGCCCGCCCACCTGCCCGCGGTCCTTACCCGGTTTTGACGAGTTCTGCGCTTCCACGCATGTGCAGGACGCATACAGCGCCTGCGCGATCCTCCAGGAGCAGCTGGAGATCGCACAGACGCTAGTACGCATGCGTGCACGAGGACGCCGCCGGCCCCGTTCCAACCGAACTGGTTGGAACGGGCGAGAAACCCACCCCTGCACACATGCTTACAATGG